>NC_061526.1:8340000-8360000 GCF_022379125.1 Scophthalmus maximus
GAGGCTCGGGGTCGTTCATCTTCTTACGACGAGGCCCGGTCCTTAACCCTCTCTCTCTCTCTCTCTCTCTCTCTCTCTCTCTGGCGCTAACCGAGGCGGGTTCCCCTCGACACCTCGACAGTCTTGTCTCGCTCACGTTTTGATTTCCAACCTGCTAAAGAGACAAGAAAGAGAGAGAAACAGGCACGTGTGCACTTTGTTTCGCAGCTGCAGCGGCGACGTGTTCGTTCAGCTGTAGGATTGGTTTTAATGTGGTTGAGCTCTACAGGTCACAACCTCATGTAGCTGAAGGATTTTTTTCTTTAACATCTACACGCTTGTTCGCCGATGACTGCAAACGAAGATGCAAAGATTATAAAGCCAAAACATCCTGGATACGGGGGCGGCCATCTCGCTCTGGTGCCAATTGCAAACGTTCGACCAATCACGGGTCAGTCTCAGCTGTCAATCACGACATCATACCCTGATTTAATAGCATTAAAAACGACTCTACTAGTCTGAATTTGGACAAGTCACACTCGGAACAAATTTGAATTTTCAGGAAACCCAAAAAATATCACTTCCTGAAGAACATGTCACGGTTTCTTGAGAAAAAAACAACGTCCATACGGTTTTTGAGTTGTACTACGGAAAAAAAACCTTCTCTCAGTTTGTTCAAATCAAACTGGTTGCCTTGGAAACCAGGCAGGTGAAGGTGAACGGAAAAAAAAACTTTAAAAAGTCTTCTCGTTGACCTGGGTGAGATCTTTAACTGCGAGACTACAGGGTCTCCCCTCGCCTTCAGTTCGTCATGAGATATTACAGTACACGTTTGATTTGTAATAATAACTGGAGATGACTTCTGTGAGCTGCTGACCTCTTCCGGGAACAAAAGCCCCCCCTCCCCTCCCCTCACACACACACACACACACACACACACACAGGATGAAGAATGGTATATATATATATATATTATCACACATTACTGGAACAGTGAAGAAGGAAGTGCGGACGGACGGCTGAAGAAAATAAAGAATCTGACAGATTCTAAAGGAAACATAAGCCGAAAGTCAAACAAGATCATAATTTCCCTGCTTACAGTGCGGCTCCGCTTCGCAAACATCTTCAAAACCCCCTTTCGCTCCGCCGCCGCCTGCGATTGTTGCTTCGCCGGAGCGGAGGATCTAGTTTCGGGTATTTAAAGGGATTTAGGGCAAAAGAGGTGGATGAACCTGAAAGCCTGTAACGAATTAAGGATTATCAACACGTTGCTTATTGTCACAGAAACTAACTAAACATAGGAATAAGTGTGAATAAAACAGCAGGGGATCAAAGTAGGTTCCCTGAGGAACCCCTTCATGAAAATAAAAGCTTTTCTGTGGTTAAAAAAAACAGCTTCTGTGCCCGATTGTTGCTTCTATTCTTTTTGAATGTTGGCTTGTATGGAAGGAGTTTTCAAATAGGTTTTGTTTTACCTTTATAAGTAAGACAGTTGATAACTCGTCGACTTCTTGTTGTATTTATTTCTTTGATTTCAACAGCATTCATTCGCCCCGTTTCCAATTTTGGTTCACTTTCATTTGTTTGTTTGCTCGATCTTCATTTAACCTTGCATATCTTTGCACCCCTACCTTCCCCATATTTGATCTCTTTTAGTCACTGTCCACTTTCTTAACCCGCTTCAACCTTCCGTGTCTCTCACCGTGTTATTCCTCTTCCCACTGTGTCACACAGCGTAAGTGATACAGATCGAGCGACCGCAGCCTATGATAACAGGATTACTAGACAGCAGTGTTTAATTTGAGCTCGGGGGCAAATACAGGCCGTGTGTGTGTGTGTGTGTGTGTGTGTGTGTGTGTGTGTGGCCATCCTTGTACTTGTACTTCTACTTTAGTGAGGACCGGTTCATGAGGTATAGACCTCACAGAGTGGGGACATTTTGTCCAGTTGTTTCACGGTTAAGACTTTTAAGGCTTTTGAGATTATGGTTAGAATCCGCTTTTTAGCTCAGGGTTAGGGGGAAGTTGTGTTGGTCAAGGGTCAGGGTGCTGCATAATGTCAAAGAGTGTCCTCACTAAGATAGAATTGCAAATTTGTGCGTGTGTTTCCTCCGTCTATTTAGGTGGCCTCGATTCCAGTAAGTGCAGTGTCTGAATTGGCTTAGTACCCCCATTTACCTTCCCACACACACACACACACACACACACACACACACACACACACACACACACACACACACACACACACACACACACACACACACACACACACACACACACACACACACACACACACACACACACACACACACAGTGTAAGATGAGAAGACACCACCCGACATATTTGGATAATGCCTCGATATCTCTGACCAGTTCACTTATTTTTAGAAGGGATCATGTCCAAGGAACATTTTTCTTTGTTTTAAGTTTCTTTTTCCCTCGAGCACACACACACACACTGAGAAACACACACACACACACACACACACACACACTGAGAAACACACACACACACACACACACACTGAGAAACACACACACACACACTGACAAACACACACACTGAGACACACACACACACACAGAGAAACACACACAGTCCAAAAAGAAGATGAGGGGAGAAATGTATCCTGCTGCTGCTGCCAAATTCTTGAAGTCATGCAAATATAGTTGGTCCACACACACACACACACACACACACACACACACACACACACACACACACACACACACACACACACACACACACACACACACACACACACACACACACACACACACACACACACACACACACACACACACACACACACACACTTTCCTCTGCACTGTGGTTGGGATTCTCAAATTAGCCGGTCAGCCGTCGGTCGTATCCAGGGGGGGTTGTCGGTTGGATTCCCGTAACTGCGGCAATTTAGTCCTCTTTTTTTCTTTTTTTTTCAATGCTATCTACATTCTTCAAATAACCATGACTCTTGACATTCCTTCCCTCTCTTTGTTTCAGTCTCCACTTTCTATTTGAGTGTTTATATATTTTTCCACAAAGTCTCATATTTTCAACCCTTGGGGGATAATTCAGTTTCATATTATCTAAGTATCCATTATGTCTTTTATTCCTTGTTTACAATTAACTCGCCACAGATTGCTGTTTCTGTCGTTCCAAGTATTTCTTGTTCTGGAGGAGGAAATAATTCTATTTGCTGAATCTACGTCCCTGAGAGGCCATGGTTTTTTTCTCTTCTTTTTTTTTTTACAGTTAAAGCCACTTCTGTGTATTGAAACATGTATTCTACCTTTAAACTGCTCTTAAGAGAAATTAGTAAAGCATCAATGCATAGTGCGAATGGGTAATTCCCCTAAAATCAAACCATGAGCTCTTGTAGGAATATTTTTGAATAAATCTGCAGGGGACCAACGTAGGTTCCTTGAGGAACTCCTTTAAAGAAACTAAAACGCTTTTCTGCGCTAAACCAAAACAGCTTCTGTGCCGCACGTTTGTATGAAAAGTAAAAGTCAAATTATATGTATTATTATCTATTTCAATGTGCTGAGTATTGAATATTGCCTTCTTTCACTGTTATATATATACTTGGCACCTACTGTACAAATATAAAGGTGGACGACACTTGTACTGTTGTACAAATATGAAGCCAAAATATCTCAGATATTGATACAGGCGCCGCCACCTTGCCCTTACAATTACGAGTCACTAAGCTGTCAATCATTTCAGCTCGTTTTTATATAACTAATTAAAACCAAACTGATCAGAACCGTGAACACGTGAACAAACATCAGTGTGATAAGAACGACCTCATAGGACAGAAACCATCTTAGAGGAAAATATTTACGTACTAAAACCCACGTAACCTACTTCAATTTTTAGTTTGGTCAGCCAGCCACCAGGGGGCGATCCAGATGATTTGGCTTCATTGTTGGGGGAGGTCATGTCGTCCATCTTTATCTACAGTCTATCAATCAATATATGAAACTTAATTAATAAAGCATCTTTTAAAACAAATCAAAATGCAATTCCAAGTGCCTTACGGGTGATTGAGAAAATATCGGTCGTTGACAATGAATTAAAAACTCGGGTTTAGAGACTATCGCAGCAAAACAATCAACAATTCAAAAGAAACAAGGTCAGTTATGATAAGCAAAGATGGTACTGTACAGAGAGAGTGATGCTTCCCGTTTTTCTCTCATGTCTGTCTGAACCTCTGCTCCTTCACTTCGTCTTTGTCTGACTGAGATTTTGCTCCTAACTAAGCAGTTTTCCAGAGGCTGCGTGTTTGTGTGTGTGTGTGTGTGTGTGTGTGTGTGTGTGTGTGTGTGTGTGTTTACGTGTGTGTGTGTGTGTGTGTGTGTGTGTGTGTCTGTGTGTGTTTACGTGTGTGTGTGTGTGTGTGTGTGTGTGTGTTTACGTGTGTGTGTGTGTGTGTGTGTGTGTGTGTGTGTCTGTGTGTGTGTGTGTGTGTCTGTGTGTGTGTGTGTGTGTGTGTGTGTGTGTGTGTGTGTGTGTGTGTGTGTGTGTCTGTGTGTGTGTGTGTGTGCGTGTGTGTTTGCGGTCCACAGCCTCTCAGAAAGTGATGACAAGACCTCAGAACTCAGCGCTTTTCTTTCGGGCCAGAATTTCTCTCTTTTACTCTTTTATTACTTCTTCTTTTCTCCTCCTCCTCCTCCTCCTTCAGTCTGATCCAATTCAACGTTCAATTTTTAAAAAGCTTTATTGGCATAACAACAAAACAGCGATGCCCACGCTGCACGTAAGACATCTGGCCTTTGCTACTTTACTTTCTATGATTCGGAGGAAGACGTTGGAATAGATTGTTGGTTCCTGAAGAATTTAGTTTTCAGATTGTTGCGTTAATAAGAAAAGAAAGGAAACAGACTGTTTATCTTCAGCCTGTCTGATAAGTCATGGCAACATGGTGACTGCAATTTATTTGAGGATTATGAGCATTATGTTTCGTTCTACTTTGTTTTACGCAATATTGTAATAACAGCTTATTAGTTAATTTATTTTTAAACTTTGCAAAAAAGGCCAAGGATTCCTGAGAGCCAGTTTTTGGATCTCACACACACACACACACACACACACACACACACACACACACACACACACACACACACACACACACACACACACACACACACACACACACACACACACACACACACACACACACAGCCTTGCTTGCCGATGGTCCGTGACTTGTTGGAGACATAAAGAGATAATGAGCCATCAATTGCCGTACATGATCCACTTTTCCAGAACCTTCTGTCTGACCACGGAAAACAGAGCGTCGACACACACAAACACACACACACGCACACGCACGCACACACACACACACAGACAGACAGACAGACAGACACACACGTGAAGTGAGGCGGAACGAGGGAGACGGGGGGCAGAGAGGGAGGGAGGGAGGGATGAAGAGGAAGGGCGATGGAACGAGGAGAGAAGGATTGTTGGACTTTGGACAGGTGGAAAAGCAGCGAATAGCAGAATTAAGACAAAGAAAACTTTTCAGAGCAGCTTTCGGACACATCTGAACGCACATTTGATCGGTTGCTGCATTTGTCGTTTTTCAAAATGTACATTTGCGATGAGCGGGGAAAGCGGAGGGCGACAGAAATGAAAGGATGTAAGAGAGAGGGGAAGTTCGGAGGGACGGAGGGAAAACGAGACGTTTGTGTAGCGTGTGGCGCTAACAACTAAATGAATGTAATGGAATTAAACGTCTCCAAATCCAAAACTGGTCGACTGACTCAGTTCAATTTACACACACACACACACACACACACACACACACACACACACACACACACACACACACACACACACACACACACACACACACACACACACACACACACACACACACACACACACACACAGGGCCTGTTCAACATCAACCGCCTTCAACAACAACGCACAGATGAAAAATGAGAAAAGATTTTGACACTTGACACCATTTTGCATTTTGGTGCGTGTGGCATCTGAAAGCATCTTGGCAGGTCGAGCTACTGGAGACGGGAGGAGGCCAAGTCCTGGGTCGCCGAGGGGACACGCACACGCGCACACACACACACACACACACCAGAGTGAGAGAGAGAGAATGTGTTTCGCAGAGGAAGCTGTTCTGCATCGTTCACATTTCGACGCGTTCCGACATTTTTATCAAAACCTGAACGAGAGATTCTGTTGTTGTAGGATTTGTTGCCGCACAATTAACAATTTTTCATTGTGTCGATTTATAAAATTACAAAAAAAAAAAAAGGTGGTAATCATCATTTTTGTTTCCGTCAAAACAAACTGAAACAAAGACGCTTTTGTGTCTACGTCAAACATTCTCAGCCATCTGTTAACGGTTAAACAGGAAATATCTGTAATTAAACTTGTATAGAAAAAACATTTGAATGTGATTATGAAGAAATTATGTTATTGGCTTTACTTCCTGCTTAGTTCCTGCTCTGCTCTTATTGATCCTCCCTGCGTCCTTTTCCGTCTTCCTATTGATCGATAACAGAAACAATAATCATCATCTGGAAGCCCAACACACACACACGCACACACACACACACACACACACACGCACACACACACACACACAGTTATCTGTGTTCACTCGTTATCTCTCGTTGTGCGACACTGATCAATAAATATGAAACTACAAAGCTGCTTTTTTTAAAACTTCAGTCAAGAACAGTGTGTGTGTGTGTGTGTGTGTGTGTGTGTTTGTTTGTCCACAGTGTAAATGGAGGCAGTGGGAGGTTTGTGAGAGAAAGATGGTTTACTGGTCCATAAACAGAGATAATGAAGAGAGGAGTCAACCAGAGGAGACGAGACAAAGGAAGAGGAGACAAGAGGAAAGGAAAGGAGTGATGAGAAGGGACCAGATGAGATGAAAGTTAGAGGAGACGACATAACACAACAGGAAAGGGAAGGAGAGGACAAGAGAGGAGAGGAGACGACAACACAAAGGAGAGTGTGTGTTATATTGTATGAAGAGTGGTTGATTGATTGATGATTGATGATTGATTGATTGATTGATTGATTGGTTGATTGATCGATCATCCTCCCACGTGAAGGTCTTGCTCCTCGTCCAGCTGGACCACCGAGGACGAGGAGCTGGCCCGGAGGCCGTCCCGCGGTCTGAACCGGCTCAAAACCCGGAGGCTTCGACCCTCCGCACCGATCCAGACACGACGGAGCCCCGACCGCTTTGGTGTTTTATTATCTTTGCCAAAAGGTGTTTGACTTGGTCGAGTCTGGATCTGGATAAAATCTGCAGCGGTCGGACCCGAGGCAAGAATCAGCGCGAGGGCGGGATATCTGTCAGCGATCGCCGGGAGCAGCCAATCAGAGACGGACGTCGGGGGCTGGCGGGCGGGCGGACAACGAGAGAGAGAGGGAGGTGGTGACCTGCAGTTTCTCACACTTCGTGGCCAAATCTATGTGGACGCCCCAAAACAGGACTTTTTTATTAATTCTGCAGCTTCAACGGTCCTCCGCTCCTGAGGGAGGGACTTCTACGGGATTGTCTTGGAATCATGGTCGTGATGTCGATGTGATGAGCAGCGTGAGGCGCTCGAGTTCACCTCGGAGGGATTGGACGTCTGAATCACTGCAGACGTCTCTGATTTTCCTCTCGTCTCATCTTGGCCCCGCTCGCCCTTCCACTGATTTTCTCGGCCTCATGCTAATATTTGGGTGTGTGTGTGTGTGTGTGTGTGTGTGTGTGTGTGTGTGTGTGTGTGTGTGTGTGTGTGTGTGTGTGTGTGTGTGTGTGTGTGTGTGTGTGTGTGTGTGTGTGTGTGTGTGTGTGTGTGTGTGTGTGTGTGTGTGCCAGGACGACCTGTGGAGCGGGACCACCGGTTCGAGGTGTTGAAGACGTCCTGGCACCTCGTCTGAGAACGCCGATCGTGAACCAAGATCATGAGTGTTGTTTCTTGCATAAGTCTGCGTGTGTGTGCGTGTGTGCGTGTTTTGCGGCAGGGTGATCAGCTTCGAGCCAGAGGGTTAAGAGAGACAAGGAGGGCGGGAATTATGGGAAATGAAACCCAGTTGAACATGAAAAACTTTTATACATACACACACACACACACATATATACACATGCACGCACAAATCCATGCATGCACACATAAATAAAAAGCAGACAAAAGTTTTAAAAGTCATTCATGCCTGAGTGATTCACATGGGGAAAAAAAAAATGGGGAAAATTTTTTCTTCATAACTTTTTTATTCTTTGACTTGTAATTATTCTCTCTCCCCCTCCCTCCCTTTCTCCCTCTCTCTTATATGAATGATGTTAATTTGCAGGAAGCACAGTTCAGTGTCTGAGGCCAACGATTCTGTTAAGAGCCAGTGATTATACTTTAATTATCAGTCAATGGATTCAGCATCTGTCTGCACTAAAGTCACGGCTTGCTGAGCTGGAACGCCCCCCGCCACACACACACACACACACACACACACACACACACACACACACACACACACACACACACACACACACACACACACACACACACACACACACACACACACACACACACACACACACACACACACACACACACACACACACACACACACACACACACTTAATATACGACACTGAACACACTCACACCTTCCGCACCCTCCATCGCTTCCCGTGATCACACACACACTCTGCTGAAGACGCTCGCAGATCCTCCGTCTCTTCACTGCCTGGCTTCTCCCTCTGCTCCATATTTATTTTCGGCAGATTCTTCACGACAGGCGCTCGGGAGTTTGGCTCGGTTTTCGTCGACGAGAGTCATTTATCAAAGTGTGTACGAAGCTTTTTAAACTCGCAGGTTCAATATGTACAGACACGCGGGGGACGTGGGGGGGGGGGGGGGGGAGGACGACTCTGGTTCAAAGTGGTTTTGGTTGAACATTTGCTCCTGCTGCGATCAAGACGTCGGACCCGGCCAACAAACGTTCCCGTCTCGGAGCGTTTTCTTTACCGGGTTTGAAGACAGTTCACCGCCTTTTACTCGCTAATGGACGCGTCATTTCGCCTCCATGTTTGTTTGCTACGCAGACTTTCCTGTTGTCTGGCAAAAGAAAAGGTGGACGATGGTAGAGAAAAAACACAGACGTTTCACGGCATATTGGAAGAAGAAAGAGTCATAGAACACACAACAACAACAACAGTAACAGCAACAACAACAACAGTAACAACAACAACAACAACAACAACAACAACAACCCCCCGACGAGAAACAAACCATGGACCAAACTGATGCTATCTTACAAATTACCTTGGAAATCTGTTCCAGACATTCCTGGTTCCCAGAGGATGACTCCTACACACATCGTTGATTCCCGGACTACAGACTGGTTACATTCAGGCACAAACAAATAGTTCCCTCAACTTTCCCTCCACCACGATCCCCAGGAACGACATTCCCGTTCATCCCCCATGTGATTTCTGTTTATTTCCAATGTTTGCACGGTTGTCGACTCCGGTTTTAATTGTTTACGGCTCAACTTTCACATAAGAAAGAATATGAAAGTGAAAGTGTTGCTTTTTTTTAAGCAAAGAACAGCGGGAAACGAGGCCTTCGTGCGAGGAAAACCCTTTGAAAACAAAACAACTGATCAAACATGATCCGATTCACTCAGAAGAGGAGCACTGCAACAGCGATTTAAAGCAATCATTTTATAAATCTGTTTTTATAAAAAACCTGCATCCCGAAGAAGAAGAAGAAGAACGAGGGGAAGACGAGCATCACCCAGAAAAACTCAAGTCGTCACAGTCCCAAAGTGTTTGATTGACAGGAGATTTCTGGGAAACAGAATCGCCGCAGCGGAGAGCAGATAAATTACAGTAATTAAAATCATCACAGTCTGTAACGACGAAGCCAGGGAGTCGCACGATAATCCCAAACACACGTGTTCTTAAAGTTCTGGCCAATAAATAAATATATAAATGTGAATTGGAGAGGATCATTTATGGAGACACTTGTTTCTCGGGGGGGGGGGGCGTTCTCTTCATTTGATTTGAGCTCGGAGAGAGAAAACAGAGCGGTCGCTTCTTTAGCCAGCGCGACTGATTACATAACGGCTCGCCGCCAGAGCCAAGGGGCTCGTACCAGTTTGTTGATTTCATTCATCATCGCGGCGAATAGAAAGAGGGTGAACGCCAGAGATTCAGGGGGAACAAAGAGTCCAAAGATCCGACTCCATTGTCGTCACTTCCCGGCACCTCTCTCTCTCCGATTCTACTCATCTTTCTGCCTCGTTCGTTTGCTTCTTGTCTCCTGTATTTCTTTCCTTCTTTTCCACCACCCTCCGTGAATTCGGCGCGCAAAGTCTCCGCTCGGTGCCAGCTTCGGAGCCGCCAGCCGCCAACCATAATAATGTTGTAGGACAGCGCAGACACACACTGGGAGAAGAGAGAAGAGCATATAAATACTTCCACATTACTGGAATAGTTAGGAGGAGGAAGAGAGACGCATGGCTGAGGCCGGAGGACAGACGGGGCCGATGGCGTTCCAGAGGCCAGAGTGGGGATGGATGGAAGGAAAAAGAAACAGACCTGTGGCGTAAAACGTAAAACCTCGGGAGGAGGAGGAGTCGTTCTTCGTCGCGTCCTTCCGTAAAGAAACGTCACGTGCGATTACAACAGTCACATCGTCAAGAACTTATGACTTTCAAAGATGCAGTTGAAATACTGTTTGTGCAGCTGCTCCTGATGATTCTTTGCACTACAGAGGTTACATGTTCAAAATCTAATGTTGTTATCAAGTAAAAAAAGGAAAAAATGTTATTCCACCGAGGGCATGTTGCCACACGGGGATGTGAGGACAGACGGGAGGGAGGGAATACGATTTAGAAATGTTGTGCAATTCCAGCTCGCTTCAATGTGAAAGTTACATAATGTACCTTTAAGATTATAGATTTTTTTTTAAAACACACCTGGACTCCTTATGAATCTTTCTCGACACGTCTCTGTTGTAGAACTCAAGATATACGATTTAAAAAATGTATGAGAGCGATAAAAAAATCAATAAAAAAAATCAGGAAGAATGAACTAAAATCTTGGCTCAGAGATATTTTACAAACTCTCGCTGCCTTTTTGTGCCAACTTGTTCCAAATTTATGACTGGCTCTGAAAGTGTGTGCGTGTGAGTGTGCCTGTGCGCGTGTGAGTGTGCTTGTGTGCGTGTGTGTGTGTGTGTGTGCGTGTGTGTGTTTGTGTGTGTGCGCGTGTGTGTGTGTGTGCGCACTCACTCTCAGAGGAGGTCAAACAGTAGGGGAGCGTTTTATATCAAAGTGTAAAGAGCCCATGCTGGCTCTGCTAGGCACCATCACTCCTGCATGACCCCCGGTGTGTGTGTGTGTGTGTGTGTGTGTGTGTGTGTGTGTGTGTGTCTTTAAATCGTTCCAGCATGATCGTAACAATGTCATCAGAGTTTTGGTAGATCTGGAGCGCAGGCGAACACAACAACCGTCTGCGTCCAAATGTCTGTACATCAAGCTCGGAGGCCGTACGTGCCTCCATGCCTGTGTTTGCAAGTGTGTGTGTGTGTGTGTGTGTGATGTCTGAATGTGTGCGTTTGTGTGTATTTGGGAGAAAGAGCGGGTGTTAAAAAAAAACATGCATCCCAAATGAGCAACCCCGCTGTTTCCGAGGTCAGAATGAAAAGAAAAAAATGGGCCAAAGTCAGAATTATGGAAATATCAGAAGCCGGAATTCCTCGGTTTGCTTCCAAACATCATCGTTCGCTCTCAGCGAGGTCAAGTCCATAAAATGCACGCACGCACGTAACACACACACACACGCGAGCAGACAAAAGGGTAGTCAGTGTAACGCCGGTGAACCGTGTCCGTATAAATCTGATAGTCTCGACATAATACGACGACGGCCACAAAAATGTCAACAGTCTATTTAACCCCCTGGAACGGACGTGAGGGGGAACGGCCGAGAGAGAGAGGGGGGGGGGGGGGGGGGGGGGGGGGAACGCAGCGATGGATAAACAGAAGAAAGTCGACAGAGCTAACGGAGAGCAGCAGCAGCAGCCGAGCAGATCCAGAGGAAAGAAAAGAAGATGGTGTTGTGTCGCTTCCTCGTTCGGCTCATTGCCACGACATCTGAAACTGAAGCGTCCCGGTAATCAGGCCTCGTTTTACTGCTCAGCTTCTTTTGGGAGATCAAACAATGTCCATGTTTCGCTCAACATTTGTATTCCATCCATCCTGCCACGCAGGGGCCGTGGAGACGTGGGGCAGGTCACCAGGGGCGTGCGAAAAAATTGGGTCCATTCATTGATTTATGAACCACTTGCTGTGAGGCGACAGTGCTAACCACTGCACCCCCGTGCCATCCGTATTTGTGTTACGTCAGCAAATTAATTGACGTTCACCTTCACGACTTTATCGTTAAGCACTGACTGAAGAAGGAAGCAATTAATCACTTTCGTCGGATTGGGTTCAGGTATTTCGGAGTAGGAGTTCAAGGGTTCAGGCTGTCGTACCGAAGAGGAAGGTGAACCTGAAGGGGAAACATCCCCAAAGTGATCTGGTTCCCAAGTCTCAACTGTTGTGTCACCACCAACCAGATCCCATGGACCTCGGGTGGGGTTGAGAACGCCGACGCCATGGGAAGGGGAAATGGTGCTGGGATATGTGGATCAAGCTCGAGGAGCTGCTGCTTCAGAGGGTTCCAGCATTTGATTGTGATGCCTCCCGGACTCATCGCCTTTCTTCTCCCAGGCACGTACAACTGTGAGTGGACCCCGGGGTCGCTCCTGAACACACTGGAAGGAATCATTTATCCCCATCTGGCCTGGAAACGTGCCGGAATCCCCCTGCGAGTGCTCAAGGAATTAAGATTAGGGGGAAAAGTCCAAATGGGGGCTGCGCTGGCTTCGCACTGCCACCACCGGCCTGCGACCCATTTCCATGCGAGCCATTTCCTCCAGGTGGAGACCTCTGCTTGACATTACATTTTTTCCTTTTGTTGCCGTTTTCAAAGATGCACACATGTTCGCCTTGAGAGTGTCATCAGACATCGCAGACAAAGACTCAGAACAGAACCCAGGTGCAGCGTCCCATCGGCCCCGCGGCAAGTTCCGCTGCCGTGCAACGCAAGTCAATCACACGTATACACGAGCAGGAGGTTTTAGAATCGTGACTCGGGTGCTTCCACCGGTTCTCCTGGGCTGTAAACTCCCTGTCTTGTAGTCCTACAAATTGCTGTGAAATTTGCCGCGTGAAAAATCCTTTGAGCCCCTAGGACCTGTTGCTCAAACCAGATCTTGTGTTGGATAAGGAACACGCTCGCTCTGCTGACTGGTCTCGACGGCCAGTTGCCGACTCAACTACGCCACTAACCTTTTTACTCTTCGCCTCCATCGACACCTCTTGACCTGAAACTCAACTCTTTTGCTCCGCTCCCCCAATAACCCCCCGCCCCCAGTCCCACCTCCGTCCTGTCCCGTAAACCAAACTTTACCTCCCTGCCTTCCTAACATTCAACTCACCCCTTTCCCCTCTCAACAACCCCTACATTTCTCACCGTTACACCCCCCCCCCCACTGCCCCCCACCGCCAGCTGTAACCCAAAACTTACCTTTAAACATTGTTAGCCTCCCCCCCCCCCCCCCCCCACACACACACACACACACACACACACACACACACACACACACACACACACACACACACACACACACACACACACACACACACACACACACACACACACACACACACACACACACACACACACACACACACACACACACCTCAGCTCACCCTCATCCAGCCCAGTGGCCTGACCTTGCCTCCGCTGCATTTTAACTCTCCCATAACTTCACACGGAGCTGAACTTGTGCCCCCGAACGCACCGTCTCTCTCACCCACACAGATGTGCACACACTTGCACGTGCAATACACACGAATGAAGACCCATTAACGCTTCCGATTTTTTTGTCATTCACTCTGTGTGTGTGTGTGTGTGTGTGTGTAAATCTGTCTTCATTAAAACGTCTCTGTTACACAACATGTTTCCTAAGAATACAGACAAAGGAAATCAATCACTGCTTCACGCCGAATGGAGAAAGCACAAGGCAGCGTCCAGACGCACGAGATATTAACAGAAACCGATGGTTCTTCAGACGCGATCAGTCAATCAACTCTCTCGTTGGCGAAAGGGAAAAGACAAAGTTTTAAGAGCCGTGGACAATTGTGAGGTCGAGTGAGCTTGGTCCTCTTGATCGTCCCTGAAAGCATTTTCACTATGGATGCCAAAATAAAAAAAACGTCTCCGTCAATTGTCTTTTGTTTCTATTCATAATTTTCAAATTTTTAAATCGTAACTTCCTTTAAAAAGGTAAACTTGTCGTCGAAGGGTACTGTAGTTATGAGGATCAACAAATTGTTAGATTTGGTCTGGGTTTTTTTATTCAATTAAAGCTAAAACAGTACGAGATATTTTTTTGATTATGTGTGACACCAATAGAACATAATGATGCCTCTTGGAAAAATACAAATATTATTAAATATAATAATATATTATATTATTAAATATTATTATTATACTACATTCACACCAAACGCGAAGAGCAATTTTTTCGTACGATGAGATTTAAATACAACGCCGATGCATAGCTGGACAATGCGAATAACGCAAAGTGCACGCTATTCTACTTTCCTCGCTCGAGTTGAAATGATTGAAATTTTGTTCTCCCCCATCTCTTCTTCGTCTGCGGTCGTTGGAAGGTCACCCGCTCGTGAAACATCCGCCGAGTGTTTCTCTCCCAGCGCTCCGCCGCACTCCAATATATTCTCACATTCTCCGCAGTTATCACGTTCTCAGATGTTCGTCGAGAGGGCGAGAGGTCTTATGGATTCTGAGAATACCCACGTGTGACGCACACGCGCGCACAGAGAAACACACTGCAGCCGGCCTCTGTCCGACCCTCGCTCCCCGGTTGACCTTTGCTTCTCTCTTTCGTACTCGCAGCCTGTAACTTAATGTGTATTTTCACATTACGTGCGCACACAGGTAGAAAAACACACATTCTCTGAGAACACACACTAAAATAGACACCCAGGCCTCAACGTGTCTCTCTCTCTTACATCTCTCTCTCTCTCTCTCTCACACACACACACACACACACACACACACACACACACACACACACACACACACACACACACACACACACACACACACACACACACACACACACACACACACACACACACACACACACACACACACACACACACACACACACACACACACACACACACACACACACACACAGTGTGCTGACCTAGGAGTAACTCAGTGAAGTCAGCCAATAAAACACAGAGGAATCGTCGGCATGTAACTTGACATTCTCGTGGCTTGTTTGGATAACCTCTCGCTGCGCGGAACCAACACGCACGCACACGCACACACACACACTCATGCTATTTTACATTTACGACTCTCTGGATCCTGCAGGACGCCACCGTCTCGCTCGGCCCCCAGCGTTGCCCTCTCGTCCACCCCGCCACACACACACGGAGTCGACCAACCCTCTGATTTCCCAGCACTTATCTCCACAAACTACACATTACCCACACACACAGACACACACACACACACACACTGTAACTACCGACCACAGTTATTGTGAAAAACTATCTTTTTTTTGAGACGCGGCGTCGCTCCGGCGACATCGACGTCGGTCAAGTTATGAAACTACCAGAGGGACGAAGACGATGTGGTACAGACGCTCGTGTGGTGCCCAGAAAAGTAGCACATCCAGATGCAAAAAATCTATATTGTGTTGCAACATCTTTCTTTTGTAATCCTCCACCAAAGAGGTCATGTTGTCACCCCCGTCTGTTAGTTTATTAGTCAGCAGGATCACGCAGAAACTACGGAAGCGATTTCTAGCACACTGGTGGGAGGAGCCTAATAAATGTAGGTGAGGGCCTTCTTTTAATATTTCTACTGTAAGAACCAGAGGTTTACTCAAGTTTAATAGTGAATTCCTGGAGAGTAGAATTAAAATGATTTGACGACTTCAAAATGTTTCCGATCTCAGACTCTCAAATGTGAATATTTACTGCTCCTATTTGTCCCAGATCATAGTGAAATGGAAATATTTGGGTATTGGACTGTGGCTATGGGAGAACTGTCGCGGTTTTGTGAAACATTTTATATTAAAGAACATTTATAAAGAGCACAAACCTCCACCAAGGTCAACGCCGTATCTTGTCATGTTCCTGAATCTTCTTTGGGTCAGACCTCGGCCCTCCGTCAAATATCACAGAAATCAGCTCCGCAGTTTTTCCCGTGATCCTGCTGGCAGACAGACAAACGACACATTTCAAAGTCAGAGTTCTGATGCGGGTTAAAGGTTTTTACTACGTTCACGTTATGATTTACGTTCGGCTTGATGGAAAACAATGACCGTCTGTCAAAGCTGCGTTCGGCTCTTATATACTTAATCGTGACCCGTAAAGTTTCCCCTAAATATTATTCCTGGTCTACATGGTTCTAGTTTATATCAATAACTGTAAAAGTGTGTGTGTGTGTGTGTGTGTGTGTGTGTGTGTGTGTGTGTGTGTGTGTGTGTGTGTGTGTGTACCAGCTCTGTATTTACGAGTCTCTGGGCTCCCACTGAAAACCGAATCTTCTTTAACATCCTCGACTCAGTCCGTAAGAGTGTGTGTGTGTGTGTGTGTGTGTGTGTGTGTGTGTGTGTGTGTGTGTGTGTGTGTCAGCAGTGTCATCATGACCTCAACATGACCTTCGTGTGTGTGTGTGTGTGAGAACAGAGTAGAGCACAATCGTTTTCACCTCTTAACCACAGCAACTCTGAACTCCCTGTGTGAGTGTGTGTGTGTGTGTGTGTGTGTGTGTGTGTGTGTGTGTGTGTGTGTGTGTGTGTGTGTGTGTGTGTGTGTGTGTGTGTGTCTGTGTGTGTGTGTCTCTGTGTGTGTGGATCACGATTACATTTACCTCTCACCTAATCCTGACCTCGACCCCTTCGACAAAAACTCTCCTCCGCAGTATAAAACATCGTAACGGCGGCGTTTCTCACCCGTCGCTTCAAAGCGACGCCCTGAGCTTTTTTCCGGGGGGGAAGAAACTGGCACATCAGTCATTTCACCCGCCGAAGATACGAGAACGCGGGACACCGAGACCGTCCGCGTGCACCTCGTACATCATCACTGTCGTCTTTTAGGTGCCGAAGGTCCGTCGACCCCAGATCGGATGTGAAGATGGAGCGAACGTGATACTCTGCTGTAAATAAATCTGTCTCGCAGATTTGTATCTATATCTCCAGGATGGAAAAAATAAAAAAAAAAGTGGCCGAAGCTACAAGTGTGGTGGTGAACTCGAGCGGGGGACTGCGTCGTCATCTACAGAATTTAAATGAGTCTCCGCAACAACAGAACAACTAAACCTAACGATACAAACTACTACATAATATTCACGTACTTGCCAGTATGTGGTACATCATCATGAGTGTGTTCCATAATATCACACGATCAGGTTTCAGGGGGAAAAGGAGACGAAGGAGAAGGCAATTCCTACAAAACACTAACACCTGTGAGGAGACTCATCCGTGATTTTCGCCAGACAAACCGATTTTCAGGATTAAAGAACTTTTTCATTTTTTTTTTTTTATTTCCCTCTCCCCTCCGAGTGTAAAGTATCCGGCGCAGCCTTGACCGGGGCTCCTCCGGTGCTGTGGTTAGTGTTACTGTCTCCGCCCGGGGGCCGTCCACCGGCTTCGGCTGGAGTCGAACACACGGACCGTCTGACCACAGACACTTCACAGGCGTCCGAACGCTGTCAGCTGCTACCTCACGTGTGTGTGTGTGTGTGTGTGTGTGTGTGTGTGCGTGCGTGCGTGTGTGCTTGGCCTTTCTTTTCGTCCCTGCGGTTTCTTAACGACGCGCCAGGTTTTAGGTGTACGCAGCTCTAATAAAGTCTGAGACACGATGTGCGCAGCGTCTCTGTAGCGTCTCTAATACGCTCCGACCACGGACGCTCCGCAGATCGACGCTCCGTGTCATCTTCCTTCCCCGCTGGTACAAAGCAGATGATCCTTCGCACACCACGTCTCCACTTACGCCCTAGAACTCGTCTGAATTTGGCGGAAACTTATATTTCTGGAATGTGGAGAAGAGATTGGAGCACGTGTGACCAGACTCTGGCGATCGCTCTCTCCGTCTGGACTGGATTAATCGACTAGTAATCGACATCTAAATTAATCGCCAACTATTGTGATAAGCGTTCTATCGGTTTTCGTCAAAATTCTCTGATTCAAGCTTCTTAAACGTGACTATTGTCTGGTCTCTCTGCTCCTCCGTGACAGTAAACTGAACACCTTGGGTTGGTGGACAAAACGAAACATCCTCTCTGGCTTTTGGGAAACACGATTGACATTTTTCACCATTATTATGGACCAAACAACTGATCGAGAAAATAATCGAGAGATTAATCGAAAACGAAAGTTTCAAAAATTGAACATTCGTGGAGATACATTTTCAAACAGCGTTTTTTTTGGTCGCTAAATCTGTGTAATTTTTGTAATTTTCTGGCGGCCTCTGGTGGTAAAGATGCAAATCGCAACCAACTGAGCGACCGACAGGGGACACTTTATGGCGGCGCACCGCCGATTCAATTTCCAGTTTCCGGCAGCGTCTGAAAGTTCAACGTGAATGCGGAGGTCGGGTCCACCTCATGTTTCTATATTTAACTCATATGAACATAGTGATAGACAATATATTCAATTTCTGTTAATTAAGTTCTTCTTAATATTACACACTAACTTTTTATCAATCTCAGAAAAAACTGAATACAGTACAAACCTGATTATGATTACGAACTATAACTGTCTTCATACATAAGCAAACAGATTGATTCATTGATTTACTGATCAAAACGTTGATCGTTCAAGTAATTGTTTGCCTCTTGGACGACGTTCCGCTCTGCTCTGTTGAATCCAAAAACGTTTGATTTCACAGATGTGGCGTCCAGATGAAATTAAAAACGGCCCCCGCACTGACCGTTCTCTCACCTTCGCCTACCGACTGTTATTGTTCCTCGCCTGGCAAAACTCGCCGCTCGCATTTCTTCTTCTTTTTTTCGACAAAGCGTCTGAGAAATTTCACCACCTGTGTTTCCTTAAGCAGCGATGTCTTGGCGAGGAGACAGAGAGTCGGCTTTTTGAAACCGTGACATTAAAGCTCCCCGCTGGACGTGGTACAAATACACAGGCTGGTGTGTGTGTGTGTGTGTGTGTGTGTGTTGTGAACGTAACACATTAATAAGTAGACTCATTCTATCAACAGCAGTGTTTTACAAGCACATGGACATGATCACTGATAGGGTGAAAAAAACGGAATTACTGTAAAAATGCCAACACGAAGGGGTGTAGGTGTGTGTGTGTGTGTGTGTGTGTGTGCAACAACACTATAAAGTGATGGAGGAATGTGCTTTCGCTCTTTAATGAGGTTCATCAAACTAGTGAGGCATAAAGAAACGAGCCTCTTCACACGCAAGGCGAAGAGGAAGGATGGATGGATGGATGGATGGATGGATGGAAGGATGGATGGATGGAAGGATGGATGGATGGATGGATGGATGGATGGATGGATGGATGGATGGATGGAAGGAAGGAAGGAAGGAAGGAAGGATGGATGGATGGATGGATGGATGGATGGAAGGATGCATGGAAGGATGCATGGATGGATGGATGGATGGATGGATGGATGGATGGATGGATGGAAGGATGGATGATGGATGGATGGATGGATGATGGATGAATGGATGGATGAATGGATGGATGAATGGATGGATGATGGATGGAAAGAAGGAAGGATGGATGGAAGGAAGGAAGGAAGGATGAATGGATGGATGGATGGATGGATGGATGGATGGATGGATGGATGGATGAATGCCAAAACAATAAGCTCGAAAAAGCAGAGTTGGATGAAAATCGTTTAAAGATGGACGACAT
>NC_061526.1:8362500-8367500 GCF_022379125.1 Scophthalmus maximus
TCTCACTGCGGAGGAGAATAAGTGTATTTACCAAAATGTCAGCGGAGATAACAATCCATACGTTTCTCTGATGTCTCTCTAATTATGATTGAAGCTCTGGTTGCTAATAGAAAAACAGATTCAGATTGATGCATCGCTGCTATTCAAAGTGTTCATGTGATCAAAGCATGAAAGAGAAAACAATCCTAAGGTCTGTGACCCGTCGCACATCAGGGTTCTCGTCATAAAACATCTGCACGTCCACCGAGAAAACAATGTGTCAACGCGGCTTTGTGCTCGTCACTGATTTCATCTGCAGATTTCTCCGGCCGATACAAAGTGGCCACAATCTGTTTCACGCACACAATAGACGACTTTTTATTTTGTCTAGCAGCTTCTTGTTGCTCCTCAGAGACACTGAGTCAGTGTGAGACTTCGGCGGGACGCCAACGACAGAGCTGGAGGCGACATTCCCCTTTCAACAGTCATGTCTTTAGATGCAAATATTCTTCCTGGAGTCTGGGAGATATGGATTTTTTTGGGGGGCCAATGCCGATATCAATATTAGGGAATACAAGATTTCCGATACCGATACATATATATATATATTATATATCTATATATAGATATATAATATAGGCTTGATATTTTTGGTTTAACCATAAAATGTATCATGAATAACTATAAATAAAAAGAAAACACAAATACAATCAACTTGAATGAAGAACAAAAAACATAAATGCACATTTTTTTCTGCATTTCTTATTCTGTACAACGGAGCTGCAACAGTTAATCATTTTGTTATTACTAAATTAATCAGCAACTATATTGATGATCGAATAATCGGTTCAAAAATGCTCTGATTTCAGCTTTTTAAATATTATTTATTATATATTTAATATATTTTCTGGTTTCTTTGCTCCTCTATGACAGTTAACTCACTTTCTTTGGCGTGTGGATGATACAAAACATCATCTTGGGTTTTTTTGGGATACACGATCCAACATTTTTTTTTATCATTTTATGAACCACGACTAATCAATTAAATCGAGAAAATAATCGATGGACATTTATAATGAAAATAATCGTTAGTTGCAGCCCTACTGTACATAAAAGATTTCAGTAATAA
Source organism: Scophthalmus maximus (assembly GCF_022379125.1). Lineage (NCBI taxonomy): Eukaryota > Metazoa > Chordata > Actinopteri > Pleuronectiformes > Scophthalmidae > Scophthalmus > Scophthalmus maximus. The sequence goes on from NC_061526.1 coordinate 8,363,609, forward strand.
TCTAATACAGAATTCTAGAATCGAGAAGTCCCCACATTACTGGAGATTCATCTAAAACAACGTGATTCAGAATGTGCCACATGTTGTTGTGGTTTGTGTCATTAAACCAGTTCTTGATGTGATTCAACAGGAAGTCTCTGACGTCATCTGTCCACTCATTAACATTTCCTGTTCAATGTGATGCTGCAGCAGTTCAAACTAATTCTCTCAACCAACAACACAGATTTGTCTAAACTACAACAGAAATTCCTCAAATATGCTCATCACGATGATTCATCATCATCATCATCATCATCTTGAAATCTTTCCATCCTTTGCCAAGACGTGGGTTTCAGGAAGCCGCCCTCAGATAAGATGGCCAACGTGACAATCTTAACGATCGCGAACCGGGGGGAGAATGCCATAAAACCTAATCGGCCTCGGTGTCGACTTCCTGCCGAGCAAATAACATTTTCAGGTTCAGTTACTTCTCTGCCTGACGACGCTTTGTTGAATCCAATCCAAACTGTCGGCAAAATTCAGACTGGCCATCCATCAGTGTTCTATGCCTCCTCCTCCATTCTTCTTTCCCTTTCTATATTAATCCCATATATTTTCCATCTCTTCATATATTCTGCACTCGCTCCCTTTTTCATCTCCACTCTGACACCTCCGAGTATCGGCCTGACACGCCAACCTGCGCCTGAACTCTCAGCTGGCGGCGCAACGACTCAGGTGTTTTTCCATAAATGTGTGTCTGTGTGTGTGTGTGTGAGAGCACGGACAGTAAATGATTGTGTACGTCAATAACATTCTGTTTGTTTGTTTGCAAGGGGAGTCGGAGTGTGTGTATATATATGTGAGTGTTTATGTGTGTGTGTGTGTGTGTGTGTGTGTGTGTGTGTGTGTGTGTGTGTGTGTGTGTAAGTGAGAGAGAGAGAGAAAGAGAGTCAGGTGTCAAGTTTACCCCCCGATCGACCCAACCTGGGAATGATCTAGTCTCAGCGGGGAAGCCAAAACTGCTCCTCAACGTGTGTGTGTGTGTGTGTGTGTGTGTGTGTGTGTGTGTGTGTGTGTGTGTGTGTGTGTGTGTGTGTGTGTGTGTGTGTGTGTCTAACCCATGGATGACTCATAAACCATCTGGAGGCCAGATGCAGGTTAGAAAACTACTCTCTCTCTCTCTCCAGTTGCTGTTAGTTCCCTTAGTTAACCCATGAACTTTGACCTCTATGCTGTGGCATGGGTACGTGTGTGTGTGTGTGCGTGTGTGTGTGTGCGCGCCTAGCTGAATAAACTGCGAGGTTGTGACCTTCCTCAGAGGTCATGAACTCTTCCCCCGCTGACCTCCGGAGTTCAAGTTCACTAATTGCTGCTGTTCCCGACTCAAGCAGCCTCCACCTTCCTCCTCTGGGAAAATAGACCCTAAATGGGTCCTGTGACATTTCTACAATAATAAAACTTTACTAAAATGTCAGTAAAAGCCTCTTTTGCATCCTCATGTCTGTCTCACTGTTCTTACAATCACTTGATTCTCACACTGCTTGTGTCTTATTCTTTTCCACTGTTGCCGTCTAAAACTGATCGTCTGCATTAACTTGAGGTTTTGACACTGGTACATGACTGTATGCAACAATACGGAGGGCCTGAAGTGCAAAACACAACGGCAAATCAAAAACACAACGGCAAATCATAAAAACGGCAAATCAAAACACAACAACAAATCAAAACGCAACAACAAAACAAAAACACAACGACAAATCAAAAACACAACGACAAATCAAAACGCAACGACAAATCAAAAACACAACGACAAATCAAAACACAACAACAAATCAAAACGCAACGACAAAACAAAAACACAACGACAAATCAAAACGCAACGACAAATCAAAACACAACAACAAATCAAAAACACAACGACAAATCAAAACGCAACGACAAATCAAAACGCAACGACAAATCAAAAAAACAACGACAAATCAAAAACACAACGACAAATCAAAACGCAACGACAAATCAAAAACACAACGACAAATCAAAACGCAACGACAAATCAAAACACAACAACAAATCAAAAACACAACGACAAATCAAAACGCAACGACAAATCAAAACACAACGACAAATCAAAAAAACAACGACAAATCAAAAAAACAGGGCAAATTTTTTTGTGTAATTGCATTAACTAGAACTGGGAAGTCTCTATCACAAGGTTTCAAGTGGGAAAAGAAAAGAAAAACCATCGTTGCCATTAAACATCTTCAAATGGAGGAACTAGTCCATGACACAGGAGTGGTGGTGCTTCTACAGGTCATGACTGTGTGTCATGACGTGAAACCAGCCACGGACCTGGCAACCCAGTCACGGACCTGGCAACCCAGCCCCTCACCTGCAGCAGCTGCCAGTCTAATTGGAAACCCTCAGTCCGCCCGACGAGTTCTACTGCTTCTTCTCGGAGGCCTCACTCCGTCACATGTCAACACACACACGTCGTACACACTGTTTCAGACTCGGGGGGACTCACTGTTTCCGGTGACGTCTTTAACCGCGACGTCCGTCGTCATTAAATCTCCAAAAATCCGCGCGGAAAAAGTGTTTTTCTTCAAAAAGACGCGACTTCCGACTCCGGAAGTCGCTTGAATATCCTCTTGTTTTCACTTTTCCCCACGTGACAAAGGAGTCCCACCGTAGTTATCTGTGTCTCAGTGGGTTCGGGTCCGACACGAACGGCTCGTTGGTGATTCGGCGTGTCTTCCCTTGGCGCCACTTGCCCGCAGCGTCAACAATCACAGCCGGTTTGCTCAAGCTGCAGTTGCTAATTGAGCGGCTTCTTCGCGCGGGTCGTAAAAGCGACGCGTCGGAGCACAGCGCCGCCTACAGGCCGGATGTGTAACGTCAGGGCTTTACGGCCGTACAATAAAGATATATATGTAATATATATATTGGGCCTTTATGACTTCATTTTGATGAGTGAAAGGAAACATGTATACGTTCTTAAATCATGTGGAAGGTGAAACAATCAGCCTGTTTCCATGAATTTGTCTTTCTCAGGCTCTCATCCCTCATCTCCTCCGTCCTGGCTCGCTCTGGGCTGAGAGGGGGGAAAGAGGAGAAGAAGAAGAAGATAATTATGAGGTAATTGGATCTATCTGGCTGCATTCGGGAGACATGTTGCAGAAACATAATGAGGATAATTCCTTAAGTGCCGCCGCAATGATTCCGTAGCGTATAAGAACAAAGACGATCTCGCGCTGCAGGACATTCTCCAAAGATGAAACACGTGTTTATTCGTTGTTAGATATTTTTCCCCCTCAACAACACCGACCGACCCCAAGTCCTACCAGTAAATCATCAAAATGGTAATGTGTGTGTGTGTGTGTGTGTGTCTACCAGTAAACCAGTTAAACGTCGACGTAACGAGACAACAGAGATGGAATTCCGTCTATTGTTCGGCCAAATGTTCCGACTTCACCCCGGAGAGGTCCGACGTTGTGCATGACCTGGCGAACACACACACACACACACACACACACACACACACGCGCTGAGGTTTTGATTTTCTGGATCGTTATCGTGTGAGACTGTTTGTGTCTGTGCTCGGTTAATAATAGTAATTAAAGTTTGGCGGCAGATGAGCGGAATCAGTTTCATCGGGGATCAGCTGAATCGGCCAACGAGACTCAATCTGTTCCGATTTTCTCTTGTGTTGTGTGCTGCGTTCAGATGGGGTCCAGTTTATCGTGATCTTGTGATATTCACGACCTTGGACCTCGGAGATTTACGCTCATCATCAGGTGGGAAACAGCGGCACACTCAGTCGACCAATCGGTGATCAGTTCATCTAGATCCCCACACTCACGAAAAATATTCCGGTCTAATATTTAAGACCTATGTGTATTTAAATTGCACGTAA
>NC_061526.1:8372500-8390000 GCF_022379125.1 Scophthalmus maximus
TGAATCTCCGCGTTGAAACTTTGACTCACCGGTGAAACAAAGGAGGAACATGAAAGAGCTCGAAGGGGGAAACATGGGCGGAAACGGCCTCGTGCAACTGATCAAGTCTCCACGTTGATGGAAGCAAAGCGAGGAGGAGTTTAAAAGGACGCGTGTGTGTGTTGTAGCTCTGCAATCAGCCCGATCACTTTGATCATCAGATGTTTCTGACCTGACTCCTGCTCGTGTGCATCTCCTCCCCCTCCTCGTGATCTCCAGACTAACTTCAAATCACCGCGAGGATCGGAGAGTGAAGCCGGAAAAAAAAACGCCTTGGCTCCGTCCGCGGAACTGTTCTCACACTCGTTTCCCATGTGAGATGCAAAACACCGGGGTCAAGGTCGGGAAGCTTTGTCCAACCAGACTGGTCCAGAAACAAGGGGTCCTGCGTCTCTTTTCCTTGAGAACCTGGCAGCAGCGCTCTGAGAACTATCGAGGGGGAACATGCCATTTCTGTTCAAATGAAACACGAATCCGCCCGAACGGCTCTGTTTATTCTTACTCTTAAAATCTTACTACAGCTTATGGACTTGTGTGGAACGGCTTGCATGTAATTTTCAGAGAATTGGTTTAGTTCCCCCCGTTGGCTCGGACGAGCATTGCTAACAAATGTTCACGCCGGCGCCGCTGCCAGAGTCTCAGAGAGGGACCGTCTTGGACATCCTGTGAGGCACATTGGTTAGTCATCAGGAGAAAAAGACTTCTTAAAACCCTTCACCTTTAAACTCCAGATCTGGCCCCGAGCTCCGTTCTTCTCCCAATATTCCACTTTAATGGCTCGGCGGGTGAGAGCGAGGCCGACCGCCAGGTTAAAACAAAACATCCCACATCCCTACAAAGAGAAGTATTTTGTAAATGTAATTATCCAGAGAAAACATTGGGCCCTTTTTCGTGCGCTTTCATAACTCTTGATTCCAGGGAAATATTTCACACCTACGAGCAGCCCATCACAAACTCGGCCATTATTAGACATGGCAACGCTGGGAATATTAAACACCTCGCTGAAGGGCAGCGGGAGGACACAGGGACTCTTCAGGGAAGGAGTAGTACTTTTATACGCCACCTCCTTCCTGGGTTTTAATGTGATTCCACGTCTTTAGACTGCTGCTATTTCTCAAATGAATGTCCACATATACACTTTTGGATGCACTTTTTAAGCCCGGATCACAAACTCATCTCGTGCAGCCAAACTGCAACCTGAAGGTTCAACAACTTTTCCAAATTACTAAATGACCAAATAATCTCTTTCCCATCATTCCCCCGTGGACCGACACATTATTATTTTTGATCTGGTGCGACAACCACCGTTTCAAATATGAAATCGTTGTCTGCGGTGCTTTCCAGCTCCTCCTGGGCGATCCCGAGGCGTTCCCGGTCCAGATGGGACATATGATCCCTCCAGTGATCCTGGTGTCTCCTGCCAGTCGGGAGTGGCTGGAGAACCTCCAACAGAAGGCGCCAAGGAAGCGTCCTTACAAGAAGCCTGAACCACCTCTTCTTTCGACGTGAAGGAGCAGCGTCTCTGCTCCGAAACTCCTTCCGGATGTCCCAAACCGTCACCCATCCCATCCCTAAGGCGGAGCCCAACCACCCTACGGAGAAAACAGATTTTAGACCGCTTGAATCCATGATGTCCTTCTTCAGGTCGCTACCCAGAGCTCAAGACCACAGGCGAGGGGTCGGAACATGCTGTCGATTCGATGACTCATTGTGAGTTATTTGTCCTAAACCAAAAACCGCCATCCGCAATCTCGCCAGGGTCTCTGGTACTATACTAGCGTGAACGTGTATTTTCTGCCAGTGAACGTTCATACTTTGCAGCTCGTGCGTGGCTTCCTATGGACGAACTTCAATTCTTCGGGGGATTTGACATTTTTCATTCAACGGTTGTTTTTACCAGATCAGCTACAACTTCTCGACTCTGGTTTTGTGTGATTTGCCAACAGCGAGGAAAAGGGCGGCGTACGAGTGTTTGAACCTCTCCCTGACCCAGGACACACACATATTCTGTGTCCCCGCCCCCATTATAGAAAGGCCTGAATTGGTCCAAATCGACGCGTCTCTCGGCCAATGAACTCGCCTCAGAAATGCGTATAAAATTCACATCAGCGTGAATCACTGGCTGATGGGATTCACTGCTCAGAAAGACTCTCGCCCTCCGGCTCACCCTTCTCACCCTCCTTCCCCTCCCTTTCTTCTTCACCCCCCCCCCCCCTTTATACCCTTCGCCGTTCTCTTCTTATTTTTCTGTCTCTCCTCTTCCCCCAAACATTTCATCTTCTCTTTCATAACTCAGGCCCGGTCTGTCATCGACCCATCCATATGACTCTCCCTCAGCACTCCCATCCCTCTTTCCTTGATCTCCCCTCGTGTTCGATTCCAGCCGGCGATTCCCTTTCAACAGCGAGCCAGTGGCTCTTTCACAATCTGTTTTGCAGAGACGACAGAGCCCGAGACGGCACGCGGGAGAGATTTTAGAGTCTGAAAGTGGAGATTGGAAGATACTAAAGAGATATTGAGCGGATGAGGTGATGGAGAGCCAGAGAAGGCGGAGTGTGCAAATGTGGCTCTGTTTTTCCACAGCGATGGTAAGTAACTGAGTAAATTTACTCAAGTGCAAAACGTAATTCGATGTTTCGAATCCTCTACATTTCAGGGGGAAAGATTGTATCATATAAACACTTTATTCTGTTTATCTGGACGATGCAGTTCATTTACAGTCCATCTTTATCTACAGAATTCATTCTGGGAGAAGAACAATGAGCCCAAACCTGCAGCCGGAGTCGTACTGAACTGTCTTCAACGACGAGAAGAGCCGGAAGTCCTGCAGCCGATGGTGCTGGTTCCCACGGAGACCGGATCTCAGCGTCATGGGCTCAAGTCTGGGATCACACGAGAAGACACCTGCGGCAACAACCTACAGTACCTGCCCAGAACCAGAACAAACCAGTAGAGACAAAGATCGAGCCTGTTCTCGGCTCCTCGCTGGGTTTTCTCTGTCCTGTATTTAACGCTGTGGCTACTTTCACTTTCCTCACATGAAGGATGAGGCTGGCTTTATTCTGTATTTGCGTTATTTTCAGCAAATCCCTCTTTTTTTCTCGGCAAACGCCAAACTTCCCTTCCAAAAGATCTGAATCTATAAAAAAAAGAATGGGTCACAAAACTTAATTAGATTTGATCGAATGGCTCAGTGGTTTCCTATAAAACAGCTGGACTCTGCTCTGCGTTTGTTTCAGGCTGCGTTCGGTGCCAGATTAAATTTTTCACTCGACGCTCTAGTTGCAGTAGATATAAATAAATGATACTGTTCTCACTGTGGTGACGGACCACGTTGCCCCCGTTGGATTTTACTGGGATCTCCATGAGACGATGTCGAGCGTCAGCTTCTCTTCCTGGTGGGCCGCACAAAACTCTAAAGAAATCAAATAGAAGACATAGGTTCAGACAAATGACTATGATATTAAAATCAGAAAGGTTTTCAAAGAACCAGAGCATTACTTAACCCTTATCTATCGAAAATTCACGAATAAGTTCATGGTAATATACCTGAGTTTACCAATAAGAATAAGTATAGTAAAAGTAAAATGATGCATTCGTTTTCTGTGTGTATTCATCTATATATGAATATGAATATGAATAGAATAGGCTAATATGATTCCAGAAATAATTTGTCGTAACAGCGGCCCGACTTGGCTGTCCCATTTCGTGGACTCGCAAAACGCAGGATTCTTCGCACGGTGGTGACGAGCATTGGAATCGCGGGCAACTGCTGCTTCGTTGCTAGGTGACGGCGGTAAGGGCAGAAAACGCTGGTGACGGCAGATTAGCAACGGGAATCCACCGCAGACCAGAACGTCTGGTCATAACCGGGACGTGGCGACACGAAGCGTCACATGGACAGAAAACGTGGAGGCCAGGCGGGTCGAGCCCTGGCAACAGAAAACCTGCCTGTGGGATGTTTCCAAGCAACGAGCTTCGACTTCTTCTTCTCTGACAATAATCAGATCCGTCCGGAGGGTCGGACGGGTCGTAGCTCGGCGATCGGCCCGTGTGAGCACATGAACCGTGAGATTTGGCCTTGACGACATTTCTAAACCCGCACGGTGTAAATCCACCATATTTTACAATGGATACATCTGTGGATGCCGCGCGGCGACCTCTCCCTCTCTCCCAACTCCGGCTCCGAAAGGATTCCTCCGCGACCGCATGACGACACTGAGGTGCCACAGTTCACTCCCGACGCTGAGGAAGAGGCCGAACCAGGAAGAGAGAGAGAGAGAGAGAGACAGACATGTTTTAGGACATTGTTACTGCGAGAGGCCAGTCAGTCTGGGAAGCTCATATAATATCTGTTCAACACTAATGACAAAACCACACCCACACACACACACACACACACACACACACACCTCTGGCTCTCAATAGGTCTGTTATTCATTCTGAATCTCTCTTCATCTCTATCAGTGTCCCTGTAGTTCATTTTCTGTCCTCGTCTTCTTCGGTTTTTCTCTCCGTCTGTCTCACACACACACACACACACACACACACACACACACACGGTCACATGCACACACACGGTCGCTGTGTTGATGGTAAAACCATTCCATATCAGGGTTATTCGGAGGGGAAGAAGTCCTTTCTCCTGACAGGCCCCGTTAAGAGAAGAAATACCCCCACCACTAAAAGACTCAGGTTTCACTCGTGACACCGCAGCAGACCCTCATTTGATTTTCTGGGTTGTTTCAAGTGCAAATCCGCGGCGGTGCCAAAACGCCGTAAAAGTAAGTCAGTGAGACAGCGACGCACAATTGGTGTTTATCGTATTTGGGACGCTGCGTTGGAGACGCCGACGCGTCTGATTCTTTCGGCCTCGTATTTCTCTGTTAGCATGAAATCTATATTACGCCGGTTATTTTCTTTTCTGGCGTCACCAGCAGCGTGTAAATCACCGATGAGGAGCGGACCACCGGCTCTGCGTCGAGAAAAAACCTGTTGGACCTGGAAAGCGCTGGCGGCCCAGCGACCGGGAGAGTCCCGGAGCTCGGTGGCAAACGTTCATCAGCCGCTTTGATCGTCCGTCGAGAAACCCAGAAAGTAAAAAGACAATTTAAATTTTGGTTTGCCGGTTGCAACGTGCAGGTTAAAGTGAAGTAACGTGGTGTTTGTGGAGGAGGAAGGTTTAAGAGTCACGGTGGGTTCAAGTTTCTTGCTCATGGACTTTTTTACGGGATGTTCAGACAGGCAGCTCCGGTCCAGGTTATTTATTTATTAATAGTTTTTTATCCCAAAGTATCGGGAGGAACTTTTTCTTCTTAGATTTTTCATGAATTCTGCACGAAAACATCCAGAATCCTCTCAGATCAGATTTAAACAACATGGATGGATCATGTAAATATATAATTGAGATTCCATCTATGACATTTGAGTTTTGCACATAGTTAAGTTTCTATTTATTTGGCATGTTTCAGTTTCACCTTTTACAAATGTCAAAATGTGATTCTATTACTTCTGACCGACTCCCCAGTTGATACTCAGCTCACGCTTCGCTCATATTTCACATAACCACGTGTCTTATCGTCTTTAAATGTATATATTTCCCCCCTCATGCATTTAAGAGCAAGGCTTTTGCGTTGGGATCTTTTTGTGCGAACAGCGGCGTTGTGGCTTTCTCAGGTCCGCCGCGTCGACACTGTTCCTCCCCGAAGGTTTGTGGCTGAACACAAGACAAAGCTTCAACCACCACCGACTCTCGTGTCACATTGAAAGAAGCATAATTCATTGACTCATTTCGGTCCCTTGAGGAAGAAGCACAGACTCTAAATGAAGATGGACGACGCATCTCCACTTCCTCCCGCTGTCCAAAAATGAAGCCCGACATATTTCGGATACAGGTGCCGCCATCTTGGGCCTTTGCAGTGATTTGGAGTCAGAGATGGTGGAGTGGAGCCGAGGTGTCGACGAGTCAGTGTCAGCTGTCAATCATGACGTCCCGTTAATTATCGTCATCGAATAACTAATTACAACCACACTGGGATATTTTAGCATAATTTTTGCACAACGGGAGGAAGAGGAGAAGCGTCGCTCATCTTTATATACATTTACATGTTTTCCTTCCTGTTTTTTTAATTCAGGTTTGGCATCTCGTCGCCAAGCATGTTGGGAAGATTTTTTAAAAAGAAATAGATTTTTTTGTTTTATTGTTGCCATAGTTCTTGGTCAAATTCATTTCAACAATCGAAGCCTCGGACCTGGGTCGGACCGAAACCAGATCTGTACTGGAAAAGACTCCTTCATCTAGTTCAATCGTTTGTGATGTCGCAGGAAACTAATTGCATTTTTTAAAAATACAAAAGTTATAACTTGAAAGGAGAGTTCCGTCGAGCGCAGAACTCCTCAGCTGTTTTTCAGGGATGAATAAACAGTAACGCGAGGGTCACGGATCATCAATGCTGGTTTGGAAAAGACGAGATTTTAATGTGCACTTTCAAGAACTAGATTTAGTGTGACAGGAAAATATATTCCCCCGTGACCGTGAACCACCACGAAAAACACAGTCTAGCCTTTCCACTGTAAACTGCAGCCACCGATATTAATCATTTTCTCCATGAAAAAGTAGATCACAGCGTCGCAGCGGACGACCCAGAGTGATCCTAATAACATTTTTACCGAGGGTTTAACAGCGAAGCGCCAGGGCTCAGCGATAGACCTGCGACGTTTGATCCCCGGTCCAAGGGTTTGATATTAAAGATTTTCCGCCTTGAAACTGAAGCGGCCCGACATCTGTGAAATTAATAGGCCTTAATATCTGCGGTATCTGTAAGAAAAAGGGAAAATATTAAAATGATGTTACAGATACGGCACTTGGGCTCGGAGCAGAAGAGCGATACGTGTTTGAATTAAGCCAGCGGCATCGTCATTAAGGGTTTTTATATCTCACGCGAGGGTCCGGGGCCGTCGTCCGCCGTCGCGCAGATTCCAGCGTTTTGATATGAAATACAAAGAAACCAGAGCCGCCACATCTGCTCGAGTCATAGCGGCGCAAGATATTCGTTTCCAATTGTTTTCAACGTCAAGCGCAACTTCAGTGTCACATCCAGGGACGGGAATCAAACGTGTGACCTCTGCGCTGTGGGAAAGATACAGACGCTGTTGCTCCAGGGTTCAGCAGACAAATTACAACCCTGAATAAGTATTTGAAGTGCAGTTTATATGGTCTGAACATTACTGTCCCGGCTCAAATCCACTTCTCTATATTATCGGAAAATAAAGTTTGACAAACGGTAACGGATAAACAGCAGCAGCTGATGATGCTCGAGCTGCACGGGGTGAAAATCTACTCATGAATAATATTGTGATGGTTGTGCAGAAGGAACATCCTGATGCTGATGCCACAAAATGAATTTTAACTCTATTGACTTGGGCTTATGACCATTGACACTCCCATCCTCCTGCTGTGTTCAAGTTAAAAATGTGCTAACACACACAACTAGGGTAAACATGCTAAACTTGGTAGGCTACCTGCTTTTATCAACATGCTAGCATGGTCTTTGTGAGCATCTTGGCCTGCTGGTGTTAGCTTATTGGAGCTGAACGCTAATGGCAGCATGTTAAAGTTAATGCAAGCAAGCTCAATGCTAATGTCACCACGCTTATGTCTACGTTTTAACACGCTGACATTAGCTTCTTTGGGCCTCAATGCTAATGTCAGCATGCTAATGCCGACCAGCATCTTAGCACGCAGACATGAGCTTCTTTGGGCCTGGATGCTAATGGCAGCATGTTTACGCTAATGCCAGCATGCTAATGCCGACCAGCATCTTAGCACGCTGACGTTAGCATTTTGGCCCCAAAAAGCTCTGTAGCACACTACAGCTAATTTAGCATGTTTAACTGATGCAGATATTTTCTTACCAAATCAAAATCAACATAACTATTACCAGATGCAGACGAATGTTCATTATGACTTGCATTTGAAAATGGAAAATATGAATTAAACGACCACTCACAGGCAACTGCGGGCTTCGTCGCATCAATACTTCATGTGTAAATAAATCCCTCTTCATTTTTATTTATTTCTGACGTTGATACTCAAACTGTCCTACTGCCGTGTGAGAGTTTACATCTGAACACATTCTCAGTTGTTCATTTTCCACAGTGAGCAGGGCAATGAAGTGGAAAAAAAAGGAAGAAAAATCGTATTTTATTGATCGCACTGGGGATATTACGACTTCTTCCAGGGCTTTCATAATCCACTGCAGTGCCTCCCTTGTAATTCTATACAGCAGCAGACTTCGAGGTCTGATTATTTTCTTTGAGTTTCACTTCTACGGACGTGTCAAATTCATATGTCGATGATGTATTTGGCTGAATTTGATTGTTTCTAACAGTTTTGAAGGCGATGAGTTCTTCGCTGCTGACCAATAGCGAGTTTGATAGAAGCATGTTCTCTCAAATAAAGGACGCAGTTATATTAACTAATTCATCTTACCGAGCCACGTGAAGCATTCCGCTCCCCGCACAGCGTGTATTTGACAAGACAGTTTGTCAGGTGGCGTGTAGTTGAGGAATGAGTTCCCGGAGGAGAGTCTCCTTTCATCCTGCAGGTGTCGGATGATAGACGGGAAGCATCCAACAGGACGCTGAAAACATATACCAGCGCGGCATGTTAGCACAGGCAACGTGGCGAGTTTTGCAGCGAAGAGACAAGAAAATATGTTTTTAAGAAAACATTTAAGAAATTTAAGAAGTGTAACAACTTTGGGAAACGGCCAACGTGGATGATGTGGAGCTTCTGCCGACATAAGACGACCTAAAACTGTGGCGCACGTCCGAAACCAGCAGGAGGACGGAGGAAGGTGAAGTAATACCTTCGCCTCAGAACACCGGTCTGCTCGTCACGAGCTCTGTGTTTTCCCGAGCTCAGAGGAAGCGGCAGAGTCATTTTCCATGGCACCACACGGCGGCGGCGGAGGCGGCGGCAGCCACTGGATTTGGCCCGCGGGTCAGTTCTGTGACGGTAAAAGCCATGGGAACAGAACTGTAAAACACTGGCCTGGACTCACTACTGACAACACATTAGACTATTAAATAAGACCTTACAGGTGTGTGCGTGTGTGTGCGTGTGTGTGTGTGTGTGTGTGTGCACGAAAAGAGACAGAGCAAAATAAAGGAAATGAACAAGCTCGAAAGTTTGAAATAAAGAAAAGAAAGAATAAAGAAAAAAGATTAATATAGTAGCGTGTGTGTGTGTGTGTGTGTGTGTGTGTGTGTGTGTGTGTGTGTGTAGCTGTAAAAACCTATACAAGGTGCCAACGGCTGTGACCTTTGACCTGTTTTGAATGTTGCTGTATGTTGGAATGTGTATTAGCAGGATTTGGTGTTCCGGTACCCCTGAGGCATTCGGTGTGTGTGTGTGTGTGTGTGTGTGTGTGTGTGTGAGTGTGTGGGACCTCAGACATGTGTTCGTGTTAACTGGCACCACTAAGCCTTGAGGGGATCATTAGTGGGATCTGGGAGCTGCCTTTACTGTACATGGTAGGGGGACCTTTCGCACACGCACACACACATGCACACGTACAGACACACACACACACACACACAGACACACACACACACACACACACACACACACACACATACACACACACACACAGACAGACATACAGACACACACACACACACACACACACATACACACACACACACACACACACACAGACATACAGACACACACACACACACACACACACACACAGACACACACACACACAGACACACACACACACACACACACACACACAGACAGACATACAGACACACACACACACATACACACACATACACACACACACACACACACACACACACACACACACACACACACACACACACACACACACACAGGTTTATTTCGCCCAGTAAAAAGCATCTAAACCAGAATCAACACATCAGGTCGCAGGAGACGAGTCGACTCTCGGAATAGGTCGGTTTTAAAACAAGTGTCGATCTGTTGTCACTCGACCTGTCGTGGGTAAAATAAAACCCAGGAAGATTCCAGGAGGAAACGAACCCGACCGAGCACAAAGCAGAGACGGGAGGTGACAAGAGAGGCGCTGAAAGGGCCGAAGACGGACTGAGGATGAGCGTTGTCCGAGACAGAAGCGCATGATGGGGAGGAAACTAAACGGGCAGGTGGAGGGACCGGGCCGGGAGGAGGGGCTCCAAACACGCTTACTCACAGAGACTGCTCCGGGCCTTTTAAGTGGTCTCTTTGTGCTCCTCCGTGGTTCCCTTCCCTCCGTCCTTTCTCTTTCGCCCCTTTTACCAGTAACCAGAGAGGCGGCGGACAACGCCGGGAGAAAGACAGAGAGAGATGGAGCGAGATAGGGGGAGACGGGGGAGACGGGGGAGAGGGAGCGAGAGGCTCAGAGAGGCCGAGGAGATAAGAACGTCTCCTCGCTGTAAGAGAATCCCTCCGTCTTTTTGCTCTTTTTCTGTTTTTTTGTTCCCAGATAAGGGAAAGAGCAGGTTTATCTCTTAATGCTCAATTGAGTCCGGAGACGCAGTGTGTGTGTGTGTGTGTGTGTGTGTGTGTGTGTGTGTGTGTGTGTGTGTGTGACGGATGGGTTTCTCAGACCCCTGACGCCCATCATCCTCTCTTCTTCTGCTCTGTGTTCGGCTCATCCATTCATTCACGGTTTCACAAGACGAGGTCAGTCGGGCAGACGCAGACACACACACACACACGGGTCGTCCCTCAGGTAGCGCTGCATGCTGGGAAATACGCCTCGCTCAGGGTTCAGTGTTAGGTCGAGCTCGCCTGATGCAACATGGACAACAGGGAGCGAGGGAAGAGGAAGACGATGAAGACGATGAAGACGATGAAGACGATGAAGACGCTCGTCCCCCGGGCGAAACACAAGGAGAATGTGAAGATGTGTGAATTCTCCTCTCCCATCCACCTCCTCCTGCCGATTTCCGTCTTTCATTAACTCTTCTCCTGCTCCTTTTCCAAACCCGCTCTTCTTCTTCTCTGGCGTCGTCTTCGCTCCTCTCACTTCATTTACTCTCGGAACTCCAAATCTCCTGTTGCCGTCGGGATGTTTTCTGCTCGTGGTGGTTTGGTACCGAGCTCGGTCTTCACCCCGGAGAGAGAGAGAGGGGTCGAGAACACAGAGATCAACTTTCATATCAACCTCAGCGAAGATTAAAAACGTTAAATTTCCTACTCTGAGTTTTCCCCCACGTGTTAGAATGTAAAACCACATTATAATAAACGTAATGAGACGTTGAGGCTGCACCATTTCCATTATAGTCGTTTTAGTAGTAGTTTTTATATCATAAGCAGTCAAATCCTATATTGGAAGATTCATAAGGCCAAACCGTACAGTAATAAAGTCGGAATTGAATTAGAAAAATGTAATGATATTTCCAGAAAAAGAAAAAAAATCCTATTTTTTCTTCTAAAATTACCACTTTATTTTTTATTTGGTTAAATACAAACTACATTAAATTACACCTTATTCTTGTAATATTATAACTTTTCCCAGGATATTATGACTTTTTCTAGTAAAATTATGGCTTTATTCACTTAATATTACGCCTATTTTTCAAAAAGTCCGATTTCTTTCAAATGAATCTTACATTTTCGTAGGAAACAGCACGAAAAATCAGGATGAAAGTAATAAAATAAAGTTGTGATCTTTTCCAACATTCCTTTCCTCTGCTTGTCTCCTCTCCTTCCTTCCTTCCACCTCCTCTTCCTCCTCTCCTGTCCTCTTCTTCACCTCGCTCTCCGGTTCTTTCTGCTGAGTGGGAAGCTCCAGCCCCCCACCCCCCCCCACCGGCCTCCCCACTGTTTCCCTCTCGCCTTGCCCTGGTCAGAGCACCTCTCCTGGGACACGCCTGGCAGCGAGGTGGGCCTCTCTGGTGGTCTGGACCGGGGGATCTGGTTAGTAAGGAGGAATGTGCGGAGTGTAAATGAACACACACACACACACACACACCAAACTGAAACACTCTCACTGTCGAAGCAGACGGGCCGGTGTGGAGGAGACACGACGCAGCTTCTCATCCTTTTGTTCCTCTTCCTCTCGGAGCTCATCCATCCGTTCGTCTCCGGGGACGACGGACGGATGAACTTTCACTGATACGACCCGAGCGAGGAGCGTCTCTTTCCCTCTGGGTGGTTTCATGTCTCGTCCACGAATAAAGATTTCACGCAAATTATAAAAAAGCACTCACTGGTGCGTGTGTGTGTGTGTGTGTGTGTGTGTGTGTGTGTGTGTGTGGCCTTACAATCAGGTGAGTGAGATTAGCCAGTCTACAACCTCCTTCCATTTCCTCAAATTAAGCCTGTAAAAACACGCCCTGCTTGATCGATTGCCAGACGCTCAGTGCAAACATTCTGCTCCCATTCCCTGTTTGTGTGCACAGACACCTGTTCCACACGGCTGTTCTTCATGTGTGTGTGTGTGTGTGTGTGTGTGTGTCGGACTGATTACACACCGGTCTCCTGGATTCCTCGGCCAGGAGCTGTCTGGCCCTAACAGTTTGCGGGTGTGAAAAAGAAAAACAAAGAAGAACACGGTGGCGAGACGGAGGAAGATGGATGGATGTTAAGAGAGGAGCGTGAGGAGTCGCGGGGGGGGGGGGGGGGGGGGGGGGGGACGCAACGACAACAATAATCACAACGTATCTGCGGCAGAGAGTTCACGACCAGACACTCGCATCGGGCGAAACTTTCCCACAAGACGTGAATAAGCACAAATGTTCGTGCGACCAAACTCTTGTTGGTTACTGAGACTTTTGGGAATCACCTGGGCCGGATCTTAGTCCGAACAGACACTCTTGGAGACGAAGACCCAGTGAACGACATCTGCTTCCTGACCGGGTCTTATCGCCGTCCGTCCAAGAGAAGCTGGACACTTGCACATGAAGACTCTCTCTCTCCGTTCCCCTGACCGTCATGCCTCCTCTTATCCGTCCATCACCTCCCCTCCTCCCCCCTCCTCTGTATTAGCACTTGTCAATGCTATCAGCGGCCTGTAATGTCCCGTCATTACGCCTCGACTCTCCGAGGGTCTTATCAGGCTGTAACCTGACCACAGCTCAGGCGTCTCGTACTGTTCCTGTCTGTCTCCGTCTCGGACCGGGTCATTTACTGACCACTAACGGCTGGTCGGGCAGATCCAGACTGAACGCGTCTCCTTTGTAGCCCCAAATATTATTGAACTGGAGAGGCAGGACACAAGTATATCAGTAATTTTAGTATTAGCTAAACCACAAACTAACTAAACACTGGACTGGACAGAAACGATAGAAATGACTGCATGAGATCTGGATGTCCGATTTACAACTCTCCAATGTGGAAGTGTCTGAAGCCTGTATTCTCTGGAATGACCAGCAGGGGGCGACTCCGCCGGTTGTTTCTATAGAAGTCTATGACAACGTGACTCTTCTCACTTGATTCATAACGTAAGTAAAACATTTTCCTGAGGAGTTTACGGTCCAATCTCTAGTTTCAAGTCTTCTTCAATAACAACATGACGTTCATTTTGTACGTTCCGGTTCATTTACAGTCAAATTGACCATGAAGCACCGCAGCGTGGATACAGCGTGATTGACAGCTGGTATCGTCCAGTGGCTGCATGGTTGCAGGTGTAGGTGGGCACAGGGGACGAGTTCTGTCAGACCAAACCCCCAATTCTACGTCTGGTTGTAAAAAACAGATGGCGCTGGTCAAATTACCAATGGGTGACGTCATGGTGGGTGTTGGCGCTTGGTCGTAACACCCTGGACTTCCTGGATTCTGCTGCTGGCCCCGCCCCCATTCGCCGGTGGTGTCTGCCCGATGGTTGTGTCGGGGTTGTCGTCCTCTCCCCCCCTCGTGTTCACAGAGTGGCGTCCGTCCTCCGGGCTGCCAATTGGTCAGTGGCCTGGTAGATCAGATCGATCTATCAACGGATAAAAGACTCAACAGGTTATCAAGGGTAATTATTGGGAATGGCCCCATGGCTTTTTTCAACTCCACTCGATCCAGATTCACAATAAAACATAAGAGTAATATCTGTTTTCAAATAATAGACGGGTGTGGTTTTCGGTTCAGGGTCGTACGTTTCAGGGTCTCCTGGAGTTCAGGCATGAATTTCTGTGGACCTGCGAAAACCTCAACCACACTCGACGCGAGAGCCAATAAAAACCATCTCAGATCCTTGTTTTGCTCTTCTGAGGCCGCAGGATCATAATCGCCATAATAGTATTTATAACCTGGACTCACGAGCAGCGTCTTCAACAGACACATCACACGGCGCTGAATAAAATAAAAATGACCCTGCCAAGAATTTGAGGTGACCAATAATTTGAGCCCATGAGACTTTTTGATTGACTCCTCAGGCTACCTCCTGTATCTGTGAGCGGAGCCTCGCCTGCAGCCCCCTCTAGTGGAGCAACCAGGAACAAAGGTGCGCTTCGGTTCAGCAAATGATCGGCTTGTGAAAAATGTGTTTTTCTTCATCACTGCAGCAAAAAACATGCAACAATGAAGTGTTTAAAAAAATGTATGATTGTTACAGTTTGTGGGTGAGAATGAGAGAGGAGACTGAGTATGTGTGTGTGTGTGTCATGTACGAGCATGTACTAATGGTGTGTAATTAATATAATCGTCTGAGATTAGAGCAGAGCTGTAAACGTTAGAGACCGAATGACAAGCCAGCTACTGTGTGAGAGAGCACACACACACACACACACACACACACACACACACACACACCCACCAGCAGCCATTAAAACAAACACACAACAGCACAGTGTGTGTGTGTGTGTGTGTGTGGTAGTGTTTTATAGTGCCATGTTGAAGCAGACCAACACTCAAAGGCATTTTAATGTCGGTGTAATAAAACAGTCTGTACTCAACACACTGCAGTGGTGGTGGAGAGCAAACACACACACACACACACACACACACACACACACACACACACACACACACCGTACTTGGTATAGTCCACAAAAACATATAGTATATAAGAGTGTGTGATTTGGCGTACACACAAAAAGAGGAAATCTGAATTTTTTTTAAGAAATAAAACAAAAAGCCTCGAGTAAAAATCGTAATTTTTTTAACATCTTAAAGAAAGAACCAGTGGAGTCGCCCTCTGCTGGTCATTCCAGAGAATACAGGCTTCAGGCTTACGCGTCGACTACGTTGGTGGTGCGTTCAAGGACGCTCGGGTGTCAGTGGTTGTGTAGTACAACCCAGAGGACAAATAACGAGAGAGAGAAGGAAAAAAGAAATTGTAACTTAATATGGATTTAGACTGTGAAAGGCTTTTTGGCACTTGACTCTGAAAATATCAAATGTCAGACGGTCCCTGAACACACCACAGAGGGAGGGATATATGCAGTAACGTCCACATTAACACAGCAATGCCATAAAACTGACCAAAGAAGAAGTGAAGAGAAGAAACTGGCATATTCCCGTCACGATGGATCCATGTTCCCGATCACGTTTCACGTCTCTGTGAGCTGAAGTTTCACGGAAATAAGTAAACTTTAAGACTTGACTTGGCAGTGGACATTCAAAAAGAAGACTCTTAATGGTCCTTTAAATTTCTCTAGAACACGTATAACTCCTCGAAACTGTGAACCCAGAAGAGGGGAAAATGACTTGTCTCGGTTCACTTTCCTCTGGTTTGGACGTTCATGAAGGGCCCGAGCACGGACGTAAACTCTTCCATGTGCGAACGCCTGCATGGGAAGAGAAAGAATGAATGTACTGCGAGTTCCAGTCGCTCTGTTACACAACACATGATCAGTTATGAAACGTGCGATACCTGAGCTCACCTCACGTCTTCTGGATCGCTCCGCGGTCACCGCATCCGGAAAAGTGAAGCCACCGCAAAAGTGCCTGACGCCTGTTTTCTCTGGAATGACCAACAGAGGGCGACTCGGCTGGTTGTCTGCATGGGACGTCTGCAGTTCCTCCTTCTTCTCCTCACTTCCTCCCTCTCTGGATCAAACACGCTCTTTTCCTGCTTCATTATTCTTATTCTTGTCTCGTCTTTTCCTTCAATTAGCATCTTCTGTCCCTCGTCTCACCTGTCACTCATCTTTCTCGCCCTCCCTCTCCTCTATTCTCTCATCTCATCGTCTCATCACGTCTCTTTCACTGTCCCTGTTGTCGGCCATTGCTCCTTCGCCTCTGAACTCTCTCCCCGACTAAGAACACTTGGATGAAAATAAAAAAAAATGAAAAAAAATGTAAAACAAAAGTGGGGAAAATAAAAAAAATAAATGAAAAGCGAGACAGCGGAAAAAGAAAAAAAATCAAGAGGGGGTTTGACGGCAATTTGCTTCCCTTCTCACATCCAGTCGTCCTGGCCAGACATCGACGGGTGGCTTTCATACCTACCAATAAACTTGGTTTCCATCACACACACACACACACACACACACACACACAAACACACACCAAGAGCATAAAGTTGGCTTGTTTCAAGTTGGGACCATAAAACTCAAACACACACACACACACACACACTTTGAGGCGGCTGCGTTGAGGCTCGGCCAACCTTGTTCTTTGGCAAGAGCGGTGCACCCTTCAGTGTGTGTGTGTGTGTGTGTGTGTGTGTGTGACTGAGATCCCGCAGTATTTTTGCAATATATATCCCCGAGATCAGTCGCTATGCCGACCGCTGTCAACAAACAGGCGGCGGGGCATCGTCCTCTCGCCGTTGTGCGCCGCTCGTCTGTGATGCACCAGTAAAGTTTCTACAAAAGGTCAGAAGGGCGAGAGAGGTGGCGAACGTCAGCAGCTCCCTCTCTCTCTCTCTCTCTCTCTGGCCAAGGTTGTAAAAGTGAAGCGAACGCCGCCTTTAATCATTTTTATTCACGTGACGACACGAAGAGGCCTCGCTCTAAATTAAGAAAGATGTCCCACTGGGTGGAATATATACATGTATATGTTATGTATATATCTCTCTATATAAAATTTCACACCGCTGTGGGAGACTCTGACGGCTCCACAGTCGTCTCGGGCTCTTGGCTCACAAAAGTCCTGATGATTTTCTGATGGATTCATTTGTGCATCTTAATAATCGAGGGATAAATCCGAGGTTATTGACGTGAAAAGTCTCTGCAAAGACATGAATAATGTAAAAATTGTGAGACTCGTGTCATACGTTGGGGAATTTGAATTTGAGCGGAAGGTTCATTGCGACGCCGCGAAAGACGATTGGCGTTGAGATCCTCCCACGGTTCTTGCGTGAGCGATCCGGCAGCCAATCAAATCTCACACACTCCCAGATTCAATTCCACCAAATATATATATTTTTTTTTCCATCAAGATCCATGAATTATTATCTCACAATATCAAAGTAAAATCTGGAAAATCTGTTGCAGTAGATTGTCCTCTCTCACACTCATCCTTCCCCCTCCACCGCTCTCTGGGAGGTTACCA
>NC_061526.1:8395000-8400000 GCF_022379125.1 Scophthalmus maximus
GCTCTGTCCAACCGCACCGGTGTCAGGAACGTCAGGAGAGTCGGGGCACGGCACATTTTTTCCGAGGAAGTTGAATAATGACATCAAAGCGTCGGAGGGGCTCGGTCGGGGCAGACAGATGTCACAGATGTTAGAGAACCAGGTCGGCAGCGTGACCCCCGACTGAAGGATTCTCCACATAGTGTCCTTTATGAAAAACAAGCATCCGTCCAGCCATCACAAACAACTAAATGCAGGAAATTTAAAAACGACGAGGGCAAAAGGACAAGAGGAGACCGTGTGTGTGTGTGTGTGTGTGTGTGTGTGTGCGCACACGTACAAATATGAGGAAATGCCAGCTACAAGTTATGTTAATGCATAAATGTTTTCATGTCCACAAATGTCTTGTGAGCTGTCCACTGCATGACAACGAGCAAACACACACACACACACACATGCACACACACACACACACACACGTGTTTCAGCGAGTCGCTGACCCTCGCCTGGACAGTCTGTGGGAATACGAGTGGTAGAAGTCGTGTCTCTCACGCCGGTCAAGGCGGACGGCACATCCTCTTTTCTCACATTGTCACTTCTCAAAACAAAACAGAACACGCATGTAACAGGCTCCCGGGGAAAAATTAAACGGGGCCTGGGAGTCGGAGGAAACGACGACAAACTTATTAGCCTGAAACATCAGCGCTGCAGTTGAAACCTGTAAAGAAATGACTTCTGGCACCATCGTGGAGGTGATAGGACACAGACAATGGTTATATCTAGGGTCCTTTTCATAATTTCACCATCAATTAACTGTTCAGTCTATAAAATGTCTATAAAAAAGTTTCTGTCCGTCCAAAGGCCCAAAACTGGGGATTGATCCATCATGATAGAAAACAGAAAATCAAAACCGAAGAGCTAAAGCTGGGCCCTTTCGCTTCATAAACGATGGAAATCGAAGTCATACGACAAACGGCGTATTGCGACGTACGTGGTTTTTTTTTACAGACCTGTAGCTGTAATTATGTCCACGGCCACTAGAGGTCAGCGGTGGAGCCTCCTGGTAAGTGCGTCAAGGGGTTCAGACGCAGTTTGGGAAGCTAATGCGGTCGACAGCTGTTCAACAAACAAATGTCAAACATGTCGCAACGTGTAAAAAAGGTCTATAAATCCACAAATTCATCACTGATCACGGAACCTTCAAAGCAGAAGATAACGGGGTTTATTGCGCTGACGTGTCCGAGGTCTCTCAAGTACGTCAACCGTGTTGTTTACTTTGAGGTGCCTGGGAAAAGACCCAGGGTTCACCAGCGGGTTCAGAAGTCGCTCGTATAAGATGCTGCTCCGGGGCCCGTAAGGTCCCCCCCCCCCCCCCCGCTGCTAAAACAAATCATTAGCGTCCTGCCAGAGGGCCTCGTACGACGGCGAAGAGTCGATTCTTGTGAGGAAATGAGGAAAAACTCTTGCTGCTTGTGTTTTTTCCCTCATCGATGAGGCCGCCCACATTTCTGACATTACAGGAGACGCGGGTCAGGCCGTCGGCATGGAGTCAGGAACGCCGTTAAACTTAAAGTCATGGGAATGTGATTTGGATTTGACGTCTCCGGCGAGGGGCGTTGAGGTGTTTTTAAAATATTCATATTTTGAGTAAGTGTCCCATTAAAAGAATTGGTTTAACGACACTGGCGACGACACCGTTACATTATCACTTCCCTGTGCATTATTTGCTCTCTATTACATTACATTTTTGTTTTATGACATTATTGGCGTTTGCTGTGGGAAGCGATTCCGCTCAGGGTCTGACTGTCTGACCGCTGCTGCGATTACAGCAGCAGCTTCCAAAACCTCAGGGAAACGCTCGCTTGTCCGTCCGTCCGTCCGTCCATCTGTGTAGCAGCAGTGTGATCCTAAGGAGGTTTTTTGGGTGTCCGCCGTTTGTGGGTGACAGAGGGGGCCTTTGTGCGAGCGCGTCGAGGGGCCCGGGCCTGGGAAGTTGTGGGGTTAAGTAGCACCCGGGGGCTCGTAAGAGCGTCCCCTTGATGGGCTCACGGGGAGTTCACAGCATGGTGGAGAAAGCGTCCGTAATGTAGTGGCGGGGACTCTGCCAAGGGCTCACGGTCACTTGCAGCTCGTGGCCTCGCTCTGACCCGACGGAGACGAGTTTGTTTCGTCGGAATTGGTCTCGACGACCTGTTTTGGCGAGCGGCACGCTGGCGATTCAAACAGCCCGTTACCGTACCTCGTTATTTCCTTGATTCATTCAGTCAATCGCTTATAGGTTTATTTCATCTTGTCATCTCTTGCTCCCAGTCGCTCTCTCTCCTCTCTCTTCTCTTCCCCTCGTCAAAGCGTCTGCTCTTCATGGGAAACTCGGGGTCAATGTGTTTAACACACCCACAAATATACGCTCTCTCTCTGAAGAGGGCCCCCTGATTCTGCCGAGACCCCAACACGCTCGTTAAAATCCTCCCATAACCGTTCATCCTTCCCTCGGTCGCTCCTCTCCTCCCTCTCTTTCTCTTTGCCTCCAGCTTATTCAACCTCCAATCTTCATATTTCCTTCTTCATCCCCTTCTTCTTCTTCTTCTTCTTCTTCTTCTTCTTCTTTTTCTGCTCTCACCCTCGCGCCCGCTGCCCTGTTCACCCCTCCCCATCGCGAAGGGTGAAGAGTGCAGGAGGAAAAATGTCATTGACGTTCTTTTCGTCGTGCACTTTCCTTTTCTCATTTCCTTCCACATACTTTCTTCCCATCACGGCCCGGCTTTGCAATTTTTCTTCGTTCGCCTTCGCTCGTCTAGAAAAAAAAAAAAAAAAAACGGGGTGAAGAGTGCAAGAGGAAAAGTGTTTTTCTGCCGTGGGAGTCGCAGCCATTACCGGAGGAGGAGAAGTTTTATACTGTACATCAGCTCAACTGTATTTCAAACAGAGGGGAAAGAGGCAAGTTGGTCAAAACGCAAGGAAAAGAAAACTCGATACATGTGTGATATTTAAAACGTCAGCAGACAAACTAACCGGCACAACGTGAGCGCTGGAGGCTACTGTGGCCACTTTGAACTTGAGAGCCACGACTCTCTGGCTCGTGACCATACAGAAGAGTCACAGCCGCCTTGTCGGAGGGCTGCACGTGTCTGTGAGCGCCATTCAGGAGCGACGACGTCAGGTGGCAGTCGGTCACTAGGTCATCGTGGGTCGCAGGTTCCTCTCCAGCTCCTCCTGGGTGATCCTGAGGTGTTCCCGCCGGCCTGACGGGACAGGTAGTCCCTACCCTGGGTGATCCTGAGGTGTTCCCCCCGGCCTGACGGGACAGGTAGTCCCTACCCTGGGTGATCCTGAGGTGTTCCCCCCGTCCTAAAGGGACAGGTAGTCCCTACCCTGGGTGATCCTTAGGTGTTCCCGCCGGCCTGACGGGACAGGTAGTCCCTACCCTGGGTGTTCCCCCCGACCTGACGGGATAGGTAGTCCCTACCCTGGGTGATCCTGAGGTGTTCCCTACCCTGGGTGATCCTGAGGTGTTCCCCCGGCCTGACGGGATAGGTAGTCCCTACCCTGGGTGAGCCTGAGGTGTTCCCCCGGCCTGACGGGATAGGTAGTCCCTACCCTGGGTGATCCTGAGGTGTTCCCTACCCTGGGTGATCCTGAGGTGTTCCCCCGGCCTGACGGGATAGGTAGTCCCTACCCTGGGTGAGCCTGAGGTGTTCCCCCGGCCTGACGGGACAGGTAGTCCCTACCCTGGGTGATCCTGAGGTGTTCCCTACCCTGGGTGATCCTGAGGTGTTCCCCCCGGCCTGACGGGACAGGTAGTCCCTACCCTGGGTGATCCTGAGGTGTTCCCCCCGGCCTGACGGCACAGGTAGTCCCTACCCTGGGTGATCCTGAGGTGTTCCCCCCGGCCTGACGGGACAGGTAGTCCCTAATCTGGCGTCTCCGTCCTGATCGGACGCCCGAACCACCTCAACTGACTCCTTTTCGACGCAGAGGAGCAGCGCCTCGACTCCGAACCCCCTCTGGACGTCCGAACACCTCAACCTGTCTCGTTATGAGATTGTAGACTGAGTCGATGCAACGACGCGAGCAGACGCAGAAATATTACAGTAATGAATTTTGCGTCCTCTCGCATCTCTGTGAAACTCTCGCTCGAGGTAGAAATATTTGAACTTGAGCGGAATATACGTGTACGAAATCGTCCTCCAGCACATCAGTTCTGATTTGGAATTAAAACATGTGAAGATGTGAGTTCCCTCGTAGAATTGATTTGTCTCAGGAAAGTTTTTATTAGCATTTGGTGACACTTCAAATTCAGAGATATTCAATGTTTTTATCCGGGGACCATAAAAAACAACAAGTACTTTTCTTGGTGATAAATCCGTCTCTGTGAGCTCAGCCTGGATTTCAGGGATTCACTTTCCACTGTGAGATGTTTCCACTTCTTTTTAAAAATTCCTCTCTATTTTCAACTCTTCTTCGCTGATGGCTTAAGCAGGCCTCGTCAAATGTCCACACTCGCACACACACACGCACGCACGCAAACACACACAAACACACACACACACACACACACACACACACACACACACACATACACACACACACACACACACACACACAAAGAAGAGGACTCTGAGGGGTGATCATGGTTCAGAGGCCAAACAAATGATCTGTCAGATTTACTGGCCGAGCGAGGTTGGTGGCGCTCCCACACACACACGCGCACACACACACACGCGCACACACACACACGCAGGGACAAATTTTGACAAACAAATTATGCGCACACACGCTTCGCTCCTTCGTGACCTCACCACTACATGACCCACCTTGACCTTTACCCAGTCTTTTAACTATAACCCTCACCTGACCTTTACCCTCACCCTGACCTGTGACCTGAACCTGACCTTAGCTCCGCCCCCCGACCGCTCACTTTGGACAAAGTCATGAAACTGAAACATTAGACCTTCAAAGAAAAGAAATACAAAAAGTTCTCAACTTCTGTCGTGAGTTGATAATTTCAGGTCTGTGTCAAA
>NC_061526.1:8405000-8417500 GCF_022379125.1 Scophthalmus maximus
AGAGGAGGAGAGGAGGGAAGGAGGAGAGGAGGAGAGGAGGGAAGGAGGAGAGGAGGAGAGGAGGGAAGGAGGGAAGGAGGAGAGGAGGTGAGGAGGGAAGGAGGGAAGGAAGGAAGGAGGAGAGGAGGAGAGGAGGTGAGGAGGGAAGGAGGGAAGGAAGGAAGGAGGAGAGGAGGAGAGGAGGTGAGGAGGGAAGGAGGGAAGGAGGGAAGGAGGAGAGGAGGAGAGGAGGGAAGGAGGGAAGGAGGAGAGGAGGGAAGGAGGGAAGGAGGAGAGGAGGTGAGGAGGGAAGGAGGGAAGGAAGGAAGGAGGAGAGGAGGAGAGGAGGTGAGGAGGGAAGGAGGGAAGGAAGGAAGGAGGAGAGGAGGGAAGGAGGAGAGGAGGAGGGGAGGGAAGGAGGGAAGGAGGAGAGGAGGAGAGGAGGAGAGGAGGGAAGGAGGAGAGGAGGGAAGGAGGGAAGGAGGAGAGGAGGAGGGGAGGGAAGGAGGGAAGGAGGAGAGGAGGTGAGGAGGGAAGGAGGGAAGGAGGGAAGGAGGAGAGGAGGAGAGGAGGGAAGGAGGAGAGGAGGAGAGGAGGGAAGGAGGGAAGGAGGAGAGGAGGGAAGGAGGGAAGGAGGAGAGGAGGTGAGGAGGGAAGGAGGGAAGGAAGGAAGGAGGAGAGGAGGGAAGGAGGGAAGGAGGGAAGGAGGAAGGAGGGAAAGAGGGGGGGAGGGAAGGAGGAAGGAGGAAGGGAAGGAGGGAAGGAGGAGAGGAGGAGAGGAGGGAAGGAGGAGAGGAGGTGAGGAGGGAAGGAGGGAAGGAGGGAAGGAGGGAAGGAGGAGAGGAGGGAAGGAGGAGAGGAGGTGAGGAGGGAAGGAGGGAAGGAGGGAAGGAGGGAAGGAGGAGAGGAGGAGAGGAGGAGAGGAGGAGAGGAGGGAAGGAGGAGGAGGAGAGGAGGGGAGGAGGAGAGGAGGAGAGGAGGGAAGGAGGAGAGGAGGGAAGGAGGGAAGGAGGAGAGGAGGGAAGGAGGGAAGGAGGAGAGGAGGTGAGGAGGGAAGGAGGGAAGGAAGGAAGGAGGAGAGGAGGGAAGGAAGGAAGGAGGAGAGGAGGGAAGGAGGGAAGGAGGGAAGGAGGAAGGAGGGAAAGAGGGAAGGAGGAGAGGAGGAGAGGAGGGAAGGAGGAGAGGAGGTGAGGAGGGAAGGAGGGAAGGAAGGAAGGAGGAGAGGAGGAGAGGAGGGAAGGAGGGAAGGAGGAGAGGAGGGAAGGAAGGAAGGAGGAGAGGAGGGAAGGAGGGAAGGAGGGAAGGAGGAAGGAGGGAAAGAGGGGGGGAGGGAAGGAGGAAGGAGGAAGGGAAGGAGGGAAGGAGGAGAGGAGGGAAGGAGGAGAGGAGGTGAGGAGGGAAGGAGGGAAGGAGGGAAGGAGGGAAGGAGGGAAGGAGGAGAGGAGGAGAGGAGGAGAGGAGGAGAGGAGGGAAGGAGGAGGAGGAGAGGAGGGGAGGAGGAGAGGAGGAGAGGAGGGAAGGAGGAGAGGAGGGAAGGAGGGAAGGAGGAGAGGAGGGAAGGAGGGAAGGAGGAGAGGAGGGAAGGAGGAGGAGGAGAGGAGGTGAGGAGGGAAGGAGGGAAGGAAGGAAGGAGGAGAGGAGGGAAGGAGGAGAGGAGGAGAGGAGGAGAGGAGGAGAGGAGGGAAGGAGGAGGAGGAGAGGAGGTGAGGAGGGAAGGAGGGAAGGAAGGAAGGAGGAGAGGAGGGAAGGAAGGAAGGAGGAGAGGAGGGAAGGAGGGAAGGAGGGAAGGAGGAAGGAGGGAAAGAGGGGGGGAGGGAAGGAGGAAGGAGGAAGGGAAGGAGGGAAGGAGGAAGGGAAGGAGGTGAGGAGGGAAGGAGGGAAGGAGGAGAGGAGGAGAGGAGGGAAGGAGGAGAGGAGGAGAGGAGGAGAGGAGGGAAGGAGGAGAGGAGGAGAGGAGAGAGGAGGGAAGGAGGAGAGGAGGAGAGGAGGAGAGGAGGGAAGGAGGAGAGGAGGTGAGGAGGGAAGGAGGGAAGGAGGGAAGGAGGAGAGGAGGGAAGGAGGGAAGGAGGAAGCGAAGGAGGAAGGGAAGGAGGAAGGGAAGGAGGGAAGGAGGAAGGGAAGGAGGGAAGGAGGGAAGGAGGAAGGGAAGGAGGAAGGGAAGGAGGGAAGGAGGGAAGGAGGAAGGGAAGGAGGGAAGGAGGGAAGGAAGGAAGGAGGAGAGGAGGAGAGGAGGGAAGGAGCAAGGAGGAAGGGAAGGAGGAAGGGAAGGAGGGAAGGAGGAAGGAGGAAGGGAAGGAGGGAAGGAGGAAGGGAAGGAGGAAGGGAAGGAGGGAAGGAGGGAAGGAGGAGAGGAGGAGAGGAGGGAAGGAGGGAAGGAGGAAGCGAAGGAGGAAGGGAAGGAGGGAAGGAGGGAAGGAGACTTCACGACCTCCAGTGGCGGCTCAAGGTTCAACATTCACCGGCGTCATCGTCAATCACTGTCAAGTCACTTTGATGAAGACGTCACGTGGCTCCGGTACGAAACCCGAGTCGGGTTTGGATTAACAGATTGAAAGATACGAACTAGGGTCACGGAGATTAAAGGACACGTGGTCTATTAATCCAAGCCAATCAGTCTCCTAGATATGTAACATTCATGTACATCTTACTCCGTTAGCCAAGACGAGTACGATTCTCTTCATGGATTTTTACTCCACGACACAAAAAAATCAAATTAACTTGATTTGGTTTTTAAAGGATGAGGCCGCAGTTTCTTTAGGAGGAGCCCTGGAGGTCGCAGGCTCCCGGCGGTAGATCATCCGAACAGAACAGATTCTACACACAAAGAGAATCTGCTTCAGTCGGTTTGTCAAACCCTGTTGGAGCGAAACTGAGAGAGAGAGTGGAACGTAGACACTGAAGATCTGGACACTTCCCTCGACAACATCGACACATTTCATTAAGACACGTCAGCGTAGAGAACAAATCTGTCTGTTGGTCGTGCCCCCGTCGATGGATGAGCAGGGACAGATGGAGGAGAGGGAGAACGGCGGCTTTCGCTGTGCTGAGAAAACCAGAAGCAACAGTTTGACACGTGTGTCGGCCCGCGGGCGAAAGTTCAAGTCCCTGAAAAGACATTTGTGTAAAAAGTTCAACTGCCCCGACAAAGGAAGGCTCACTGCCCCTGACATGGGTAATGAAAGAGGGATGACAGAGAGAAGAAGAAAGAGGATGAGTGAGGCTCTGATTAAAAAGGCGGAGGAACTGTGAGGAGAAAGAAACATCTGTCTGCTGCACCTGACGCTGAGACCGGCGCCGACCTCCGTGACATCTGCCGGCCTTTGATGGCCGGGGAACGAGAACCTCCTCGGCCGACAGGAGTCTGACGCGTCTGTCGGCATCTTCCCATCGAGACACCTGGGGAAGACAGTCGCAGGGCGGACCACCTGCGGGAAGATATTCAAGGACGGACTGGTGACGGCCAACAGGACGCTGAGAGACGGGAGGCAGGGAAGCAGCTGTGGGACGTGAAATGATCCTAATGTCGGCCAACGTTGAAGACAAAACAATGAAATTACATTTTCTTGCTCTAGATTTTAGTGGATAAATATTACATAAGTGTAAGTTCGAGCCCGTCCACTTCCTGTTAATGCTAATTGGCTGCAATTCACCTAGGGGGCAGTAGTGAGGTCGTCCCAGGCTAAAAGCTAAACGCCTAAAACAACTATCTACACGTTTCTACACAAAAGTACCAACATTTTAATTTGGCAAATATGGTATTGATTATATATCACAAAACATCCCTTAATTTTTGTCTTACCCGGAGGGCGATTTAGCCCGTATCATGCTAGCTTCTGCTAACAGCTAACGCATGCTGATTGGAAAGTTGAAGACAACAGAATGTCAT
Source organism: Scophthalmus maximus (assembly GCF_022379125.1). Taxonomy (NCBI): domain Eukaryota; kingdom Metazoa; phylum Chordata; class Actinopteri; order Pleuronectiformes; family Scophthalmidae; genus Scophthalmus; species Scophthalmus maximus. Next base: position 8,408,866 of record NC_061526.1, read on the forward strand.
TCAAACGTCCTAAGACGTATTAAAACGTCGTGACAATCCACCCAATGATTGCTGGAATACTTCACTGACAAATACCTTTGTCAACCTCTAGGGAGCGCTGGAGGCATTCATCCCCCGGGGACCATGAATATTTCTCGCATGGTTAACAATCCAGTCGCTGCTCGGATATTTCAGCCTAGAACAAAAGTGTTGACAAGCGTACCAACATTCATCAGCAATTTGAATAAATGAATAAATCTGTCTGACACATGCACAAATAATGGATCAAATACCAACGCAGCGTGAACATCTCGTGTCCAGTCTCACATCCAAGTGCTCCCTGCGACTCTTTGCTCTGTGGAGCCATCTCTCATCCCCATTCATCTCTTTAATCACAAAGTAATACTCAGCTGATATCTCGTTTTCTGCAGGGAAGTTTGACTTGCATCATAATTCAGCGGCTCATGAAGCTAAAAACGTTTTGTACTTGTACTCATTGAGCCTGGCGAACTGAAAACAAGACCACATACGACCGCAGCAGATTCAACTCGGCCCTCGTGGCCCCGACTTGTCACAACTTGCAGCGATTTGTTAAATGAAGGTAATAAATATCGTCCGTTTGCATCCATTTTTCCCAGAAACCCCCTTATTTAGAAATCACGACGTGCACATCGCGATTTCCATGATGAAGTATGACGCCGTCTCGTCCCCGTGCCCTCGGTGATGGCGGCCGAGGTAATCCGGGGTAAGTCTCCATATATCAACCGACCAGGCGCAGTTCACTGTCGGTAATTGCACACGCGGCATCAGGTCTCATCTTCAGGGTGAAACATCCAGACGGCGAAAAAAGAAACTGGGAGAGATTTACTGTAAAGCTGAGGTCAGTCGGTTTTTATAACACACACACGCACACACACGCGCACACACACACACACACGCACACACACTATCAAAGCAGACAGATATGACATCATCGCGGTCTGTGATTCAGTCGTCACCGGCGGCAACCGCGAGCACAGCAGCATGACCACAAATGCAAACTCATATATCACGACCCCTGCAGTGCACGTGTGTGTGTGTGTGTGTGTGTGTGTGTGTGCGTGTGTGTGTGCGTGTGTGCGTGCGCACGTGTGTGTGTGTGGACAATGCTGTTTTGTTTCTGGTGATGAACTAGATGAGGGAGGATCCGTCTACTGGAAAAAGCCGACAGCTCCATTCGTTTCTCCGTCCACATGCTCGTTGGATGCGTCGCTTTCTTTTCCAGCTTTGTCTGAATCTTTTACTCTATGAATCACTGAATGATTACTTTTAATAATAATAATAATAATAATAATAATAATCTCTAATTTATTACGTCAAAATCTCACTTTTTTTGTGAAGTTTAAATAATGAAGTTTAGTATTGGTAATAACTCTATGTTCATAAAACTCAAATCAATACAATTACCTTAAATGAACAAAGTTATAATCCTAAGAAAACTATGAGCTTCTAGTGACATCGACCCTGAATATTACACTTGGACGTCAGATCTGACGCTAAATCTGCTTTTCGGCACATTTCGTTTTCATTTTCTTCATTCAAGTTCTGTATGTTTTGTTCCTATTGCTGTTTTCTTTTAATTTCTAGTTATTCGTAATAAAGTTTGTTGTTAATCTGTAAAACATCAGGCCTCAATTACATTTCTTTTGTCATTAGGGTTCATTGACGACATCTTAGGAGTCACTCGAATTTTTCTTACCGGTATTACAGAAAATTCCATATCAGTCGGACTTTAACAGCATCCAACATTATCTATTTTTGCAATTGCTACATTCATGCTAACGATGCTACACATAAATATATAAGTTGGTGTATTTGAAACTGCCACCGACCATCAGGAAATCTGAGGTACGTTGACAACATTGCTTGATATTGAAAACAGAAAACACATCAGTTATATGAATAAATAAACAACTGGTATTATTCATTATGACCTCATATGGTGGCATGTTGCCATGGTACCAGCAGGATGAGACATCGTACGTTCCCGACAGAAACACCTGTGGAATCCTTTTCCATCCAGTGATGATGAACACCATGTGTCTCACATTACGTCCGTTTCATTCAAGGCTTTTAAGATTTTTCTCTTTATGCCATATTGTATGATAATTTTCATATGGTGCAGGCAGCGTGTTTACATGAGGTCAAATCACATTGATCACAGCTGTTCACGACGGTGAAACGATATGGAAGTTTCCGTTCGTTTTGATTCATCGCCACATTAAAAAGGAGTATTTTTCCATGTAATTGAACAGCAGATGCTCCACATTGTTATTTGTATGATGTCACTCCCTGGCGATGCCTTCAGTGACCTCTGACGAGCCGTAAATCGCAGCCAACGAGCTCCACCGCTCATCCCCGTGTCCCTCGGCCCCCGGGGGCCGTGCGATCAATCCGTCTCATAAATATCGAATGCTGAAGACCCAGAGCGGACTCTCAGACTCGGGATTGACCCCCGACCCTCCACTTAGCCCACACATTGACCCAGTGGATACAATCCAGCCTGGTTGGGACGTCACTGCCCCGCGGCGCCCGAGGTGACTGATGCCTTCTGTGACTCTCAGCAAATGGTGTCATCAGATATTAAAGCGGGATCTTAAAACACGTTTTAAGGAGACGGGCTTTTATACAACGCGTATACTTTCCCAATGATGCCATAAAAACTGTGCAACTGACTGGGATAATTCACGTATTGACATCGTAGTAAATGTCAGTCATATTTATAGATCGTAAGACTTAACGACGATGATGTTACGTTCCGCTCTTAAGACTTTAGTGGCTCCTAAAGTGGCAGGTGTTTCCACAATGTGCCGGGTCAAGGGGCCGCGAGCGCAGCGGCCACATGAAAAGATTATGTCAGCGATCGTCGCAATTAGGACGATCTTGGACAAGGCGGTTCAGACAAACGATGAGTCTGGTGCAGAGGTTCGTCTTGGACTGTTTTGGGTGAAAAATCAAACCTGGAAATGAAATCAGCGAGACAGACGGGCCAATCAGAAGAGATTAGACAATGTCGGTCTTTTCAATTGTTTCCAGAGGGATTTTGGTCTGAAACTATAGTAAATGTGTGACTCACAGAAGTTCTTTGAGTTCTGTAATGTTTTAGTTTTTTGATTTATAGTTTTTGAAAATGCAGTTTCATAATTACTTCAATGGTAATATGGGTTTTGGAAGAAAAAAGGCAATAGACTGAAGATTACTTGCCCAATTTTAGTCTCCTGAGAGGAATACTAGGCTGTTTAGATGTTCCACTTCATCGGCTAGCTAGCGCGTGATTGGTCGCCCCGTGGCGCCAATGATGCTACGCAAATAACACGAAATTCATGTCATTTGAATGAATCGCTCGAGTTGAAATATCTGAACTCATGCGAAATATTTGCCTGACGCGATGTCGCGAAAGCCATTGAGCGTATTGGTGTATTCAAAATTCATAACAACTTAACCCAAAATCATATCGGGCTATTGTTCGTTTATCTAGTGTCAGACAAAGCAACGGATGTTGCACATTTTTCGATCCATTGTTAACGTAGCTCACATGCGTCAGCTTGTGCGATCACAATGAACTGTCGCGTGTTCTGACGGTTCAATCAAGAAAAGAAACATGGAATGAACCAGGCGTTAATATAAGAACAATACCGAGCGGTGAGGCAGTCGAGAGCAGGTCACTGGATCCTCCGCGGCTCCAGAGTTGAACTCTGACCTCTGAGCCCACCGCTGGACCGGTTAAGTGTCACCTCATTATCCAAAAGTTGGACGCTCCCTCGTCTCCTCGGCGTTTATCAGGTTTCACACCCCGACAGCTGTTGAGTTCCAAACCGGCGGGGCGTCCGTCTCGGTGATGGTGTGTGTGTGTGTGTGTGTGTGTGTGTGTGTTTTACAGCCTGGGAAGGAACCGTCCTCGGGGCTCGTGTTGTTAGTGAACCACATTCTTCTCTCTCCTCATAATCACGCACAGGCCCACAGTTCAGCAGCGGGGCACGGCTCGGCACAGCAACACGCCGCTTTCATCACTGGAAACACACAACTTTTATCGATATCTTTTTCTCATTACTCGAAACGTCTTTTTCTTATTAACATCTCTGGGTATTCGACGGGACAGTTTGCCGGGGCATTGTGTGCACACGTGATAGCGGCATAAAGTTTTCATAGCGTGGCGAGCTTTGAAAGCTATATCGTTATCTCGTGTGCCAGCGTTTTAATAAAATAATCTGGATCCTCGTTTCCAGGAGGTCCACCTTTTGTGCCTGCCATTCTTTTGAACTGTTTATAGATTTTGATCTAATCAGGTTGAAAGAAGTTGTTATGATAAAGCTTCAGTCATAAAAAGGAATAGAACAGTTTGCCTTTTTTTCCTGATCGGTAAGAGTGAAGAATTGTTTTTCCTTTTTATATCGAATAATTGGAAAAAGGAGCTTTTATTTTTTTAATTTTGTTTGGAGTCTTTTACATGCAATTTAAATGTGGTCTTATTGTTTTTATGTTTTTCCTCTATAATTCTGTAAATCAATGTGATTGTTTTATTGTCTCTTCAATGTAATTTCAATGTCTTAATCTTAATATCCTATTATGTACCTACCCTATTATGTACTATATGTATTTCCATGCCTTTGCGATATAGGTACCTTATATACATGTGTTGGCTACTTGAGGGCTGCAGAACAAGATGAAAACACAGTTGTTGTTGTTGTTGTTGTTTTCAGAACATATGTTAGCAATCACTTTTGTGTTCGTACATCTATTCACATACTGAAAAACACAAGCATTTTATTGGTCCTGTCCACTGGACATATTCAAGTCTTAACTCATCGTCTACCAAAACAATGAGCTAAAAGATGCTAAAGTGCTTCGTTACATTACAGGGAACAAGAATCAAGAGATCATTTTATGTATAACACCTTCCATATGTAGTAATTTGCTCATTTGACAACATACAAAGTAATATTTAACAGTAAGCATTGAGTTACTAGTGAGCTTAATGCTAACATTGCTATCGTTTGCTAATTAGCGCCGGACACAGATTTTCGGAGGAACAGTTGAAGTGTGCGACAAAAATTTAGTGCTGATGACGTCACCAGAGGAAAACAAAGACGTACACAGAAGAAATTATGGGACGATGGATGAAATTCATCAGTATCTGTTCAACTTAAAGGAGGGCTCCGTCACGTTGCCGCTCGAGGGAAAGTCGCGGGACTGACTGAGAGTCAAAGTGTCACTGAGCGGCTACAAATATGATTCATCCACTGATATTCTATAACTGTCGTAAACATGTCTTGCCATGGGTATACTCATGAAACTATATAGTGCAGACTGACGGTATTAAGGTGAACAGGTGAAGGAAGTGTTCTTTTGTTTTGGGGCTTTGGTCTGAAGTGTGAAGTTTCCTGCAACTTTCTCTGGAGGCCGAACACACTGACAAACTGCTCATGTTCCTTACACACAGGCAGAGAAGGGAAGGAAGGCGGAACAGAGTTGTTTGGCGCTTCTCACCTCTTCCCCCGTCGTGTGCTGCGAGGCCGTGAACCCGACAGGTGTGAAATTACACCTCCATCGCCCTCGCTCCTCCTCCTGCTCGCTGCAGCGGGCTCCCCTGACCTCCGGCGAACACATCTGGCGGATGGTTAGCGAGCGGACAAGAGGGCGGAGACATGTGGGACAGGAAAGTACAGGGTGAGACATTTGTAGAGCTTATATATTAACTGTTCTTCTTCCTGGAAAAGCTCTGGAGGCTGTTCAACTACCAAGGATGAACACGACAGACCAATTGGACGAGTTGCACACTGTTGAGTTTCTTATGGAACCGTTTTGTGATGTCAAACAGGCGTGGTTCTGTCGGGTCGACAGATCAAGCCTGGGACCCAGAGGAATTCTGGGAGCTCATTTGAATTTGCTCTGTCAGACTATTCGGTCTCGATCTCCTCCAGTGGAGATCTCGCCGGTCCAATCACAACCCAGGGTTCGCACCGTGACGCGGAGAGACGCGACCTTTGTAAACAACCAAGATGGCCGCCGCTGACCAACGAGCATTGGACCAAAAGTACCTGATGTTTTGTCCCACGAACACGACAACACTGGTTCACAGACGTCGTGGAATCATCATCACAGACGCCACAGACGTCACCTGATTCGTGGCTCTCACTGGTTTGTACGTCTGTCCGGTTGCGTCCGGAGGCCTTTTGGTCTGCGGCCGGTTTGAGTAGGAACGATCACGGTTTGGGTTGACCAAGTAGAACCCCATTACGGCAGTGGGGAACAAGCACGGTGAGGGTTAACAGAAACCAACACCCACTTTCAAAAGGAAACTGTAAGAAACCGTCAGTTCCCAGTAGCTACTGCAGGTCGTTGGTCTCAACTCCAGTCGCTGAAGGACTTTGGTTCCTTGTATGTGACGATGAATGTTTGCTGAAAAGCAGTGATCCTGTAGAGGGAACGACGGCCTGGTTTGCCTCCAGGTATCGACGCTGCTACAGTTGATTTCACATTTGTCAAGATGAATAAATCAAAGCGGGTTCACACTTTTTGGGTGAAGGCTATATATTTTCTTCTCTCCTCTGCTGAGCTCCGTCTGGACAAACTCCACGTCTCCCCTTTCAGATTGACAGTTAATGACCATTAAGTGGAGGCCGCCAGTCTGCTCACATTACAGGATCAAGGGCATGAATACATGAGCTGACGGAGTGTGTGTGTGTGTGTGTGTGTGTGTGTGTGTGTCCAAACCTGCGTTAACACTCAGTCAAGACTGCCAGCATGTTTCTGCAAGGACCAGTCGTGTGTGTGTGTGTGTGTTTGCATTGGAAATATTCATGCGTCCATGTGATGTGTGTGTGTGTGACCCTGTGTTCTCCGTATTGTCCATTGGCATTTTTAAGAGTGGAGTTTGTGGGTGTTCTCTGTTTTGTAATCGATGCAGAGTCTCAAGTTGTTCACCGCTCTTACGTCTTTCCTCGGAAACGCCTGCCGCAGAGCTCGACCTCGACCTCGTCCTCTTCTTCCCTCCTCCTCTCGCTCCACCGTGGAGGGCGTTCGAATCTATTCACGGCCTTTGCGTTTCCATGTGTTGCACATCTGGGCCACAACTTGGCCAAATCCTTGGCCCTCGGCCTCGCGTCTGCAGACGTGGACGTGGACGAGTTCCCTCCACGTTAAAGCGTTGATGCTGCGTGTCAGTCGTCTTCTGTAGAATGGAGACAAAAGATTTTGAAATTGCAGAATCACAGAATCAGTAAAAAGGAGAGACGCTGCCGGGCAGGTAACGGGCCACTCATATGGAAGTAGACAGGTGGAATCAAGGGCCCACGCCCTGACCGGGAATCGAACCCCCCGAGCTTCTGTACCAATGTCAGCGGTGTAACCCACTGACCAATACCACTTTTTGTAATGTCTTACTGCGGATGAGCGATTAGCACATATCTTGACAAGATCAGTGTAAAGAACAACAACTACTCAGTTAATGATTTTAGTAATTCATCAAAGAAAAGTGACAAATCTTCTCGAGCATTGTTTCTAATTTTGGTTGATATTATGGTTAATAATCTGGTTAATTATGATGGGCAATCATTAATGAATAAAAAATGTATCAATAAATCATTAATATACAAAGGCTAGATAATTGCAATAACCATTAGTTGCATCATGTTATTGTCCAGCTGACGTGTTTTAGTTCTTTTTCGTTTTCATACCATAATAAAACAGAGGTAAGATTAAATTATTAAAAACACTCAATCACCAGTCAGTTCATAAAACATTAATCTCGCCTCCTCTGCTCCTCCTACCTTGTTTCCTCTCTCCTTCTTTTCTCATGCTTCCTTTCCTCACCTCCAATCCTCATCTTTCCCTCCTTCGTTCATTCTGTTCCTTCTTGTTGAATCACGTCCCGAATTTAACCCTCATGTACACGTTCCCCCTCCACCCTCTCTTTCTTCCTCTCCATCCACCTTCTCATCCACCTCGTTTCTCTCCATTCTCACAGCACAATACCGCGTCTGTGTGACTGTTCAATAGCAGCTCAGGTACAGTACCGTGTTTTCCATATGGCTCCCATTCGCTCGCTTGCAGAGAAAGGCCATATTGTGGCAGACGGGGCTATAAAAACATAACGGGGGCGACTGTTAAAATATAATGAAAACCCTGCTCCTCCGTTTACATCGCCTGGAGGAGCACTTTCTCACCTGGCTCTCGGAGACACCTTGTTCCAGGCTACCGGAGAGCTCGTGGGTTCGATGCCGGTGACAGCCGAGTGTCGAAAAAAGATTGGTTCCATACCCTCGGCATCTCTTCCTGACTCAACGTCCTTCACCAGGGCAGATTCAAACTGACCTGAGCCAATGACGTGGAATGAAAACATCCGTCGTGTCCAAATGTCCAATGATGTTTTAGTATGAGAGGATACATTCTTGTTTACATTACAAGACGTAGAGACTGGATGGCCCCCTGGTGGCTGGCTGCAGTATGGTTCTTAAACTCCGCCTCCTACGTGTCAGCTGATGGGACATGGACCAAACTGAGACATCAAAGGACACGTTGAATCATTTCTTTGCCAAAGATGGTTTCTGTAATTTTTATATAGCGTTCATCAGACTGATGTATGTTCAAAGTGTTTGTGTATTTTTATATGTTTGGT
>NC_061526.1:8422500-8437500 GCF_022379125.1 Scophthalmus maximus
ATTGGTCGAGAGCGTGAGGCAGACTCTGACTCCACCTGACGTCACCAGTGCAAGATGGCGGCCAACATATCCACAGCTTATGTTTTGTACGACGCGAGGAAGTGGAGACGCGTCGTCCATCTTTAATTTACAGTCGATAGTTAAGTATCTGGGTTATAAAAAGGGGGAGGGGTTAGATGTGATGATTGACACCACATTACTACACTGTGACTCTCAGGCCCTCGTTAACCTGAACCAACATAAAGGCAACTTGATCCAAGACAAGGATTCTAATCAAACTTGTCTGAGCAGGACGGGAGAACAGATGATATTCAACTAACTAGACTATTAATAAGTCAGAATCAGAAACACTCTACGTGATGTGGACCTGCAGCCCTGAAACCAAACACACAAACACAAACTCTTGCGTGGAGCCGGTGGCTACTTGTGTATCAGTGAGGACGTGAGACGTGATGGAGGTTTTTTCAGCGACCGAGCGGCTCGAGACAATGAACAATGAGCTGCCCTCAGAAAAACGCTCCGTGTGCACTTACATAGATTTATAGAGCAATCATCACAGTACGAGACTCCACTTTACTATCTATTGTTGCTCGCAACACACACACACACACACACACACACACTGTGTAAATCAAACACACACACACACACGGTCAGTGATACAGAAAAAGCGCATAAACAATATATAGACATTAAAAAAGAAATAAGCAACATTTCCAAGCATGCACTTAATTGCTGACACGCCTGAAAGCACACACACACACATACACACACCGACACACTCACACACACTCACACACACACACCGACACACACACACACACACACATTTTGTGGAGGCATAAAACAAGCGAACATGAGAAAACACTTTTTCTCCGCTACAGAAATATAACAGAACATCTCCATCAAACCGCCGCGGCCAATTAAAGCAACACTCACTCCATTTCACTTCAACGCCGATTTTTTATTTATTTATTTATTTTTATTTTTACTGTCGGCCTCCCTGCTCGTTAAGGGACGTCTTTAACGAGCCCCCCCCCCCCACCTTAACGAGACGAAATAAAAAGTCCCTCCTCTAAACGGCCCCGAAATCTCGTTAGCAACGATGCTAATTTGTAATCGCAGCGTCCCACTGGTTTGGTAAAAACCTCGAGTGTGTCGTCGAGATAAAGGCCACACACACACACACACACACACACACACACACACACACACACACACACACACACACACACACAACCAGCAAGAACACAACAATTGAACTCAAGAAAAATCAAGGCTGAACAAAGACGGGTATTGTTTTGTTGGGGGCATGTGAGACATGACAAAGTTACAGCTCCCACACACACACACACACACACACACACACACACACACACACACACTGAAGGTGGTGCTCAGGCTCAATATGTTCAGCAAAACATGAGAAACAGGGCGTTCTTTGGTTCCTTTTGTCTTGTACCCGACTAACGTCGTACAGGAAATGGACGGGTGGAGGACGTACGAGCTCGTCACACGTCCTCTCCTTGACTTCTAGGGACCATTTGTGAGTGTGTGTGAGTGTGTGTGTGTGTGTGTGTGTGTGTGTGTGTGTGTGTGAGTGTGTGTGTGAGTGTGTGAGTGTATGTGTGTGTGTGTGTGTGCGTGTGTGAGTGTATGTGTGTGTGAGTGTGTGAGTGTATGTGTGTGTGTGTGTGCGTGTGTGAGTGTATATGTGTGTGAGTGTATGTGTGTGCGTGTGTGTGAGTGTATGTGTGTGTGTGTGTGTGTGTGTGTGTTTTTGTGTGTGTGTGTGTGTGTGTGTGAGCGTCCTTCAAACGCGACCTTGAAGATGTGCGAGTTCGGCTCCATCACTTCGCACTTTAACAGTTTTCTCACAATGTCGGAGCCGTTTCCCTCCAGGATGAGTCGGGACGTCCATTCTTCTCGTGTCACGCTCCTCTTCCTCCCCCCGGTCCCGGAGCGGCGCGCTCGTTAACTTCAGGCCGACTGTTTGAACCCCCGGCAGCGTGAGGGAGGTCGGGACCTTCTGGAGGGCAGGAGCTGCGGAGGATCTGTGGGGGATCACAGGAATGTGTTGTGAGCGTTTCCTGAGTTGTCGCCGGGCAGTTTTCAGGAAGAAAATGAAAAATAAAATGTTTATCAGACACGACAACAGAAGGGATTTATTAATGAAGGTCAAAATGATTCGCTATCAACTGAAAAATTAGAGCAAATACCGTCTGTACATATGAACTAACAAGTTTGAATCTTTCTGCAGTTGTTGGTTTGTGACAGTAACAATGAGCACAATCCAAAAAAAAAGATGTTCACAACTGGAGTTGTTGTCGAATGGAAGCTGATTTTCAACAGTAACAAAGTCGAGTGGGACAAAGTGTGACGGAAACAGATTTGATAAAATACATCACGAAGGATGAGACGAGACAGAAGCATCAGGCGTGTGCGTGTTCGTCAGATTAATACTCATCTTATTACTTATTAATATTCCAATCATGTAGGACATAAGGCTTTTCATATAACAACACTGGATGACAATGCACAAAAAATTAGCATTTTCTTTTGTCGAGGTAATCCCAGGTAAACCTGACAATTAAATTGTACAATATATATATAAATATGAATATATATCTTGTTTGACGAGGATGTCTCGTCCTCCCCCCGTCCGGAGCTCTGGACCTCGTCGCAGCCTCACTCTGACTAAACACCACAACAATTTGTGGGATTATCGTCTTGTTAAAATTATATTGCTTTTTCCACTGAGCTGTTCAACTGCATTCCTCGCCGCCAGTTAACACAGGGACTAATGCGAGGAGCATGGCGTGTAAAAAGAAGAGAAACAAAGAGTTCACGGCGAAGACACGCCGACGCTCGCGCTCACGTCTGCGGTTCAAGATGCTCCTGACGGACGTGACACGATGGATGCTGACAAAGTCTAGATTCACAAAACAGCTTCAGAGAATTCACTGGGGGCGATGAAACGTGTTGAGCTCAGACTCGACAGGCGAAGTCACGTCCAGGGACACGACGTGATCGGTTGAACAGTAGATCCGTGTTTCAGTTTCCTCCGACAGCGGCGGAAAGGAGAGAGGAAGGTGCGTGGACGTCATGGAGATGTCGTGACTTTAGAATTCCAGGAGACGTGACAATGCGCATGGGCAGTCAGTGGATCACTGAACGAGCACACTTCAAACAGCTGCTGTGTTCGTCCTCTGCAGCTCGGTCAGAACTACGATGGAACCATTACAGTGTCCCTAAATTTCATCATCCCAAAAAAATGAAATCACGTAATGTGGAGTTGGAAGTCAGACGGTGAACGTCGTGTCGTCGTCGTCGCTCGCTGACAGACGTCTTCCCCCGGGCTGGGATTTGGAGTCGGGGCGGCCTCGGAGGTGTCAGAGCAAACTGTGACCTCACGTCTGCACACACGAGCATCTGTGTGTGTGTGTGTGTGTGTTAAGTGTTTGCAAGCTGATATCATGTGTGTGTGTGTGTGTGTGTGTGTAAACTGATTTCAGCAGTCTGAACTTTGGCAGTGTGACAGATAGACTCACGGGAACAAGATGATGAGGCTACTGCAGTTTTACAAGCTGCAAGTGTTTGATGTTATAGGCCTCCTCGTCGCTGCGTGTGTGTGTGTGTGTGTGTGTGTGTGTGTTGCAGGTGATAATGAAACAACTAGAATCCTGTTTGCCAGCCTCCCCTCCGGCCATTTTCCATCATTTAGGCGAATGAGGTGACCTTTGACCCCTCCATGTTCAAAGCCGCCCTCACACACACACACGCAGTCGGCGGGCGAACGCACCCAATGTACATCGGCTGTAAACAAAACATAAGCCCATTTAATCCATCTGCGCGTCTGATTAACATACCAGCGAGATGAGGCCACAGGACGAGGAAGAGGAGGGAGGGGAGAGGCTGGTGATGGAGGCGTGGACCGGCTGCAGGGTGCAGAGGGATCTGGTGGAGGAGAGGGACGACGGCAACAGGGTGGAGCGCTCAGCACGTCGTCACGTTGGTGTGAGGTCAGTGGCTAAGGTAGGACAACGCTTTATACATTCTGTCACCAACTGTTCAGGATCAACATAATAATCATAACGTGGCATCACTGTGTATATAAAAAAGTGGAAGTAAAGTCACCGGGTCCGGGAAAATGAATCCAATGCGAACGCGTCTGAAGCCGGTGTTCTGTGTACTGACCAGCAGAGGGCGACTCTATGAGAACATGACTCCACTTCTGACTTTGATTCATAACGTCAGTTAAACATTTTCCTGAGGAGTTTATGGTTCAATCTCTAGTTTCAAGTCTTCTTCAATAACAGCACGATGTTCACTTTGTAGATACAGTGGATACAGCGTGATTGACAGCTGGTATCGTCCAATAGGTGCATGGTTGCAGGTGTAGGTGGACCAGCTCTCAGACAGACCACACCCCCAAATTCCCAAGAGTCAAAGTGTGAAAACTTCAAAACAGCAGCTCACAAACCAACACGTGACATCACGGTTGGCTGCCACTCGGATGTGACCAATCAGGAACCGGCGCCAGTTTTTCTGCCGGTCCTTCATTCACGGATCTGGATTTGAGGTTAAGTTATTATTATTTTGAAATCTGTTGTTTTCTTTATGTTTTATTATGATTTTCCATGAAGCAGCTTTGTCAGAAAAAAATGTTCAGAGGGAAGACGGTGAAAGAAAAACGAAAACGAATTAACGTCAGGCGAAGTGATGCGGAGGGAAAATACCGGAGGAGCACGAATGGGGAGGGAGGTCAGGGCAGGGTGAGGAGGAAGAGGAGGCAGACAGGGAAGGTCAAAGAAAATGAGGATGGAAAAGTGAGGAGGGACCACCGCCACAGCCCACCCAGCCTGCACGCACACACACACACACACACACACACACACACACACACACAACGGACACAACGGACACACACACACACACACACACACACACACACACAACGGACACAACGGACACACACACACACACACACACACACACACACACACACACACACACACACACACACACACACACACACACACACACACACACACACACACACGCAGTGGTCAGAGGTTCACCTGCAGGACCACAACAACGCCCCTGAGAAAGAACGAAAGAGCAACCCAGAGAACATGAGATGGGAGGAGGAGGAGGAGGAGGAGGAGGAGGGGGAGGAGGAGGGGGAGGAAGGGGAAAACGAGAGAGGTTGCGGGATGGGAGCGGTGCGGTATCAGGAGGGATGGACGGCAGGACGGCAGGACGGAGGGACGAGGGAGCGAGGAAGAGGCGGGAAGGCAAACTAATAATTTAGGGCTGCGGGAGCTCGGGAGAGCAAATCGATCAAAGTGGGTTTTCCAGTTCGCGCCGAGGTCGGTGGACTGAACTCTGCGAACCGACAAACTCACGCGTGAAGGGAAACGTCTGCTCGTTCGTTAGAGCGCAACATTAAAATGTGCACACAAGCTTGAAACTGGACCAAAACCAAAGCAACCTTCGCGGAGCCCTCCACCAAAACTACAGACGGCAACTCCAACGGTGCGACGCGACCTTGAAGGAAGTCCTTCAAGGTCGTGTGTTGACTTCCTTCAAGGTCGCGTGTTGACTTCCGTCACATCATCACTGTTGTAAGACATACAGACTGTACATGAAGGACTTGAAGGAGGACTTCACACGTAGTGGCAGATTGAAGCATCACACACAGGACGTGTTGCTCAGGTTTAAAGTTCCCACCATGAGGATGCATTAGTGTGCGAGTGTCACTTATTTCAGCACAATGCGACTCTCACCACGTCGGCGTCTCGGCTCACTTGCTATCGATCAAACTATTTGGAAAAAGAAAAGGAAACATTAGCGGACGAGAAGCGAAGTCAGGTGACAGTTGTTATTCGTTATTTACCATGAAACACAGGAGACGTGACAAGAAAATGAAGGTCTTTGGACATTAAGTCCATGATGGACACTCAAGAGTCAATTAGAATATAAAGTTCTGACCATCACGAGTTTTGACTCCGAAGACAACACATGGGACGATATTCTTGAAACCTACTGACAGCGACCATGTACAGAAACACGACACACGCTGATCAAACAATGCAGTTTAATTGATGATGTTGGTATCATGTGCAAACAGTGTTGACAAGTCAATGTAAGTGAGAGTCGCGTGTGGAACACATCCAGTCTGCGTCTCCATGTGGCTCTACAAACAAATGAAACATCTCTTTTTGTGGTAGTATCTGTGTGATTATATTTTCCCCGTCGTGCTCCTGTACGTCAACACAGCGAAGCGAAAGGACAAAGGCACATCGTATTCACTGAGGAAAAAGAAGCGTATCCGGCGAAATACATGGTGACATTTGCAGCATGAAGGCATTTTGTTTGGTCGGCAGGACGTTTTGAAGCTCTGTCACATGAATGTTTCTTCTCCACCTCTCTGGTGCATTCAGATCACACGTGACGATCGCTTGGATATTTGCACGTATTTTCTTTCACGTATTTACAGACAATCGGCAACATCGCCGGACACGAGCTGGAGTCCACCGTTAACTCACCGGGCGGTAACATGACGTCAGGCGACGTCTGAATGCACCAGTTTATAGGAACAAGGAGACAAATGTTCCGAGCGGGACGATAAGAATCAGTTTTTTGTCTCAATGTGTGTTAATGGGACAATAAAACTCCAGAGAAGTTGAATTAGCGGAGTGCGTACGTCTCTCTAAGGGCCACAGGCGACTGGAGCTGCGTCCAATGAGTGAGCCGCCTGTGGCTCCGCGTGACTCTTAGTTCACGGGTCCCGGTTGGCTCGTGATTGGGCCGACGTGAACACCAACCAAGTGGGTCTCTTGTCAGTTTTTCCACTCCGGCCGGGACCAGAGAGGACGAAGTGAAACGAGAGGCGAACGACACGGAACTGAAGGAGAGAGAAGAACGGGATGGATTTAAATATTCATCTCCGTCCGTCTTCTTCACGTCTCTTTAGTCAGGGCTCGATTCACACACTCACACTCACACTCACACACACACACACACACACACACACACGAAAATGAACATGCATGTCAGGAAATCCCGTAGAATCTGGGTGGATTAGTCCTTGTCCTTCACCCTTCCTGTTCCGTAATATAAATGGGTCTTTGTGTGTGTGTGTGTGTGTGTGTGTGTGTGTGTTTGCGCGTCCACGAAGATCTTAAACACCTAAATACACACTTGGGAATTTCTGCACAAACAGACACACACGAAAATACTGTTAATTTGCTCAAACATAGTGTGTGTGTGTGTGTGTGTGTGTGTGTGTGTGTGTGTGTGTGTGCACGCTTATCTGCCTCCATCCATCTGAAAACCTTCTTTGTGCGACTAAAGCTCAAAGATCAACAAGAGCAAATCCACGACTTAACCTGCTGAACCCTGAGAGCGTTGAAAGACTGGAGGAGGAAGAGGAGGAGCACAGAAATCATTAGAGGCAGGAGGACAAGGAAGCAGAGGAGAAGGAAACTCAGAGGGGGGAAGGAGAAGAGGAGGAGGAAGAAGAGAGTGAGATGACGGAGGTGAAGGACGCAGAGGCACAGTGAAGCAGGAGGAAGAAAAGAGGAGGAGGAGGAGGAGGAGGGAGAACAGGGGAGGAGCAGAAGGAAAAAAAAGAAAACGAAGTAGAATTTGATGGAGGAGAGGGACGAACAGGAGCAGGAGGAGAAAAGGAGGAGGAGGAAGGAGACGACTGGGAAGGAAGAGAGGAGGAGATGAAGAGGAGCAGAAACGAAGGAGGATGAAAGGGCAGAAGAAGAAGGGAGGAGGAGGAGGAGGATGTGGACTCTGACAATTCAAAGAGAGTAAATTGCTGAAATGTTCCCTCTTGCTCTCGCCTGGGAAACAGCGGGCGGTAAAAAAGATCAAGCGGCAAAACATCTCAAATCTCTGAGTCTGTTTCCGAATATCTTTTCTTTTTGGGAACGCGCCGGAGCTTTTTATTCTCCCTTTTCTCTCAGCGTGAGCGCAGATGAGACGGAGCGAGAGATGAAAGCGGGCGGCGGAGGGACGGCGAGGACACGAGGGCTGGCGGCCGCCGGCGACACGTGCTGAGATCTGATGGCAACTCACTGATGGTGAAGCGACACACAGACACACACACACACACACGTGTCACATCAGTGAATCGCACGGTGGCCGATAAGAGTCAGATCGAGTTCACCGGTTCATCACTGATGCTCTCATTCGCTCTCTGAAACTTTGGGAGGAAGACAGAATCAAAGGAACGAAGAAATAACACGAATCTTCCTCCCGCGCCCGCCGCCATCGTCATCATCATCATCTTCATCATCACTGAGCGGCCTTGGCCGGTCCGAACGGTCCCACCATCTTCATGGCAACGTAGTTCTGCAGGATAAAGAAGAAGAAGTAGAAGAAAAAGTTATTTTTCCTCCTCATCGTCGTCTTTCTTACTTGAGCTCCTCGTCTTCCTCCTCCTGTTTTAACCCCTCGGCCAATCAGGTGAAGGGACGGGACGGGGGGCCAGGGAGGAACCCGTTAAATTATGACATCAGATCCAAATCACGTACTGTTACATTTCCCCTATGAGGTCTGGTGTATGATGTTTAACATGTATTCTAATAATAAAAAAAATAAATCTTATCATCATTCTTATGTTGCTTTTATGTCTCTACAATATTCTGGGTTAGTTGCCATTGCAACAACTTTCTAGTATCGTATGAAAAACTACAATAAAAGAACATCAATAATAATAATAACAAACAATGGTTTTCACTTAGACCATATACATTGAGTCGTATTATTACAGTATCTGTAGTACAGGTAACACCATAAAAGAATATTCTGACATACAAACATTAAATATTACACATTATAAAGATAAATCCCTGTTTGCACATTTGCGCTGCAATGAAAGTTCAGTGTCGAGTCTTTACAAACTCGTTGGTTGTTTCTTAAACCTTTTTTGTTTTTCATTTAAATCATATCATCGAGATATTAAATATAGAGAATTATTCCACAGAGCGATGTCTCCGCCAGATCAAAACATATTTTATCATGAGTCTTTACTTTACTGTTCCTTTTTTTAAAAATTGTGCCTATTTTTGTGTAATTGTTCACACACACACACACACAGAGGAACTCAAACTTGCCGGGAAGGAGTAGAGGAAGACGCCGAAGAAGAGGAAGAGGAGGAAGAGGAGGACGAAGAGGACGATGAACCACTTGAAGCGCCTCCACAGGATGAACTTGAGGGTCTTAAAGGGGGAGGAGAACCACAGGAAGGAGGTCTCGGGACGCCTGGGAGGAGGAGGAGGAGCAGGAGGTCACGGTCACTGCTGCAGTGTGTGTGTGTGTGTGTGTGTGTGTGTGTGTGACTCACTGAGGCTCCTCCAGGTGAGGGTTCATGTTGGGCTCGTCCCTGCCGAGGCCGGCCGGCCTCTCCTCCTGCTCCGGCTCCGTCACGATCTCCAGCGACATCTCCACCTTCCCCTGAAACACAGACAACAGCGTTCGCATATTGAGTATTGATGACATATCAATATCAATATATATATATCTGCTTGGTGAATATGTGTGTTCCCACCGCGATGATCTTCTGCCCGTTGACCTCGCAGGTGCAGGGCCACCAGCCCTTCACCGTCTTCTGCTCGAACAGCGACACCAGGGCGTCGGCCGACTGCTGCAGCAGCTGCAGGTCGCATGTCCCCGGAGACTTGGCCGGACGCAGCATGTGGTTCAGGTCCATCACCAGGTGACCTGAGGAGACATTCGGTCACGGTGGACAAAACACACCCCGGCGACCCGACGATCCTCACGAACACACACACCCTAGGTGAAAGGTGACCTCACATATTAGCAGCATCGATGGCCTGTGTTGTTTCATCTAGGACTCAGAGTCTTACAGGACGGAGCTCGTGGGACACGTGGCTCCGACCAGTACGAAGCCTTCTCTTAATGAATAATTAATGAGCGAGTTCAGGGTGAATTATGGACGTTCCCGTGGCGACGGGCAGTTAGTTAGGAAGCAACGGTTTGATCACTGTTGACATTGGTTGTGGGCAGACTGAACGGCCCAGACCAGACGTTTTTCCAGAGTCGGCTGCAGTTTGACAGTGTGATTGTAGGAAAACGGCTGGTGTCTGACCCTCGCGCCGCGCCGGAAGATTAACCGTCGGCGGTCCGGGGCTGACGAGCCCAAGACGGACAGGCACGGAAACAAAATGCTTTGAGGTGGCGACGAGCGCCCGCAAGACTTTCGCGAGGCCGAACGCAAGTCGAGCGAGAAGGTGATGGACAGGAACCGATCAGAATCTGGATTCCTCATCTTCCGACGCTCGCCCTCGTCCCCTCTTCTTCTTCTTCTCCCTTGGCAGGGGAGGAGGAGATGAAGTGAAGCAGGCGGAGTGAAAGAGGAGAGGCGCGGCGGCGGAGGTATGTCGAGGCGCCCGGGCAGCGTCAGGGGTGAGGGAGAGGCGGAATTTGGACAGCTTGAGTCTGGAGAAGAGAAAATAAAAATGGGCCCTTCCTCTCTGTGAAAAATGTGCCGACGCAGTGGAAACAGAATAGTGTTAATTCTGAAGATAAATGTTATCACAGTCCTTTTTGTCTGTGGACACACACACACACACACACACACACACACAGCTCCCTGGATGGATTCAACACCAACTACGGTCTGAATGTCTGGTACGAACCATTTCCAGTAAAACTATTTTCAAGTAAATTCAAATTGAAGAAAGTCAAAAATGTGGACATGGCAGCTGAGACGCCGGAATCCTTCACTGCAATTGGTCAAAATTTTTAAAAACAGTCTTTTCACATATGTTCTAGTCTGATACTAAACTACACAAAATTTCAGCCTAATATTCCTGTCTGGAAAGCTCCGATAGTAACTCTGTAAACGTTAAACTCTTTACGTTCTCCGAGCAGGTTCGTCTGTTTGTCAGCAGGGTTTCGCAAAAGCAACTGCAGAGATTTCCACGGAACTTGGTGAGATGATTGAACATGGGCCGAGAAAGAACGCTTCAAATTGAGGTGCAGCGCCTGAATTTTAATTCCATCATATTAAGAATTAGCCGGGTTTTTTTGGGGGCCGTTTCTCCAGGAAATGATTCTTCATGACTCAGGAATGTTTAGGGGATCACGTTCATCCAAGTCTCAGAAAGGAAACCAGTTCTAACTGACGCATAACTCCGGGTTCTTCCTCGGGTCATGCCCCTCATCGCTTCCCTATTCATTTATCTTTTCATCCGAGCGCCTCAGAAGCGGTTGGGTGATTTACCGAGGTAGTCGTCGAAGGAGAACCTGTCGTTGTCCCAGATCTGGACGGTGAGTTTCGGAGCCAGTTTGGTCTCGGCTTTGTCCACGCTCCAGAAGTGTTCCTGCGGATCGGAGGGAGGGAGACGAGAGGAAACTGTTAGTTCATCTCCAAACTAGTTTTTAACGCGAGAAGAATTTATACATGCATGTGTGTAAAGAGCAGAGCAGCTCGGGGGAACGCGTCGTGTGTGTGTGTGTGTGTGTGTGTGTGTGTGTGTGTGTCACCGCTGGTAAGTTCACACTAAACTGCCAGACAGTATCTGAGCCGGTGTCGCCTCGCTGCCAACGGGCTTCACTCTGCTGCTGCTGCTTCCTCTCGTTGTCTTTCCACTCGCTCAGTCGTCTGTTTTTATCTCTTTCAATGTCCATGAAATATATGTATGTATATATATATATATATATATATATATATATATATATATATATATATATATATATATTTACATCACGACGAACACGGAGGTTTCTGTCCACATTTACAGACTTGCATGAGACTCGAGTGGATGCGTGAAGATGCCGTTTATTAAAATGCACAGACATGTTCAGTTCAAATTTTTTTTCTTCCATTTCTGTTCTTTTAGACTTTTTCCTCCGAGGTCTTAAGACTCCTTTCGATCTTCCTCTCAATATCCGATCAAACTATCGGTGACGCTCGTCTTTGAATGTGTAGTTTCACCTCTGATCGCTTAGAATTATAATTGTGAAATATGCATAAACAAAAAAGATCTGCTCTGTTGTGTGCAGCGTGTTCAAGTCATCAATGTCACGACTTCACGCAGCCTCTCTGCATCAGAGTCTAAATCCACACACACACACACACACACACACACACACACGTGTCATGACAACGCACTCAAACACCGAGTGTAAACACACTGTGTGTGTGTGTGTGTGTGTGTGTGTCAGTGTCAATGTCAATATGTGTGTGTGTGTGTGTGTGTGTGTGTGTGTGTGTGTGTGTGTGTGTGTGTGTGTGTGTGTGTGTGTGTGTTCACTTGGCTCATTTCATCCGCAAACTCAGTCCAAGTACATTAAGTTATCACTCCGCAGCTTTCACAAGAAGGGGTGGGACGCTGCATACGAGTGTGTGTGTGTGTGTGTGACTGCTCTCTGCAATATCTAACAGCATCAATCAACTTCCTTCTCGTTGCCAGGGCGCTAAGTACAGAGTCGTGTTCAGTCTCCTCGCTCTATTCCTCCGTCTCCCTCTCTCTCTCTCTCAAATCAAAAAAAAACTGTATTGGCATAAATGTGTGGCTACATTATTACGCTAAATTACACACCGCTGAAACCAATGAACCGGTGATTTTCTCTCTCTCTCACTCCCTCCTGCTTTTTTCTCCTTAAATTATTTGGAGATTATTTTGTTTGATGGTCATAATAAAATCTCAATCCTCGTAGCCACGCTGCAAAATTAACCATCTCTTCTGCAGATACAAGGTCCAACCTCTACACATATACACACACACACACGTGTGTTATGAAGTATAAATAATTAGAAAATGTAAAAAATTCAACTGATGAAATTTTGAATCAAGTTTCAAAAATATGAGGGTCTTTAAATACGTTGATTTTCTGCAGAGTAAAAACTGCTCTGATGTTTTTCCATTGGGTTTATTGGACTTTAAAGCTTCTGTGAAATTCATAATAACTTCAGACGTTCACGTTGGTATAGAAATTGTGAAGAAAACGCTACTCGTGCAACTGTCGTCCCAACGGAGGTTGCCCCTTCCGTTACTAAGCAACCAAAAACATTTGTCCAACTAGTTATAAGCCTCACTGACTATAATAACTTGATGAAGTGTAAGATTAAAACGTTTTTTAAGATTAAATAAAGATCTGATTCATCAAGAAAACAATCCTTAGTTGAAGCTCAAGCTTCGCTCCTTCAATCACAGAATTCAGAGACAATTTCTCAAAGCCCCAGTGTGTAATTTTCTGGTGGTGAGGTTGCAAACCGCAACCAACCGAGTGACCGACGGGGACACTTCATGGCGCCGCACCGCCGATTCCATTTCCCGTCAGCGTCTGAAAATTCAACGTGAACGCGACGTGTTCTGGAGCGTTTAGTTCAACAACCGTATTCAACACGACGTAGAAACATGGAGACTCACACGGAGGTCGGCCCACCTCATGTGACTATACTTAACAGTTGATAATACACATATGACACATAGTTATGGGCAATATATTAAATTTCTTTGACTAAGTTCCTTTAAATATTACGCACTGTAGCTTTAAAGTGCGACGTGCCCCGACACAGTCCGACACTGCCGAGCGTCGCCGGCGCTGCTGATTCGTCCCTGTGACTCGCCGACTACGTCACCGACCTCTGAGGCCTCAGGTTAGGCTTCACTAAACGCCGTCCCTGACTCCGGCTCTGTTTCGGAGCAAAAAGACTCTCCTCAGCCGCTCCCTGATTGAGGACGCTGCTCCGAGCGGGCGAACGCCGTCGTAAACCACGTCGGCTGCGGAGCGGCTAAAGAGGCTCGCGGCCCGCGCCAAGGAAAGCAAACGACGGCCACGCTGTTATTCCACTTTGCAGCGCGATGTTGTTTTAGCTCTTCGCTCGGTGTTTCTGTTGGGTCTCTCAGATCCAATAACAACCCTAACTCACTCCTCCCTCTTGTAAAAGTGTCACTTCATTAATTTAGCTTAATTGTAGATCACTGCAGATTAGTCGGCGGGACACGGGTCCGTCTAGACACTATTATTATTATTATTATTAGAGCTTTTATTTGATCTGACTCGTGCAGCATGAAATACTCTTTTTCTGACTCTGTCACATCGTGTGAAGTCGACTGAAGACTGCGAAACTTATATAAACACAACTGATTTGTTAAAGAGCTAAATTTGTTGGAGCCATGAACGTTTCCACTGGATCGACTGTATATGTTACAAACTTTAGATCTTGCGATGTCGTCACGGAGATATACGGCTAAAATAATTATTTACACTTGCTTCTAGACAAGAAGGCCACATTTAATTTTAATTTTGGCAAATGCACTCTTGGGAATATATTACCATATATATCAGAATTGATGGCGATCAACATTTTTCGACGGTGACGCTCGGAGAAAAAAAGTGAAAGAAGTCAAATGGGCGTGTCTAAAGGAGGAGCAGGAGGATCGTCGTGTTTTTATCAGTCAAATTTGAATCAGGCTGGTTCCCTGGTTCCCTGGTTCCTACCTTCCGTTCGACGACACACACTTGCTCCGCCGGTAAGTAGCTGAAGGGAAACAGGAATCTGTAGTTGAAGTTCCCCTCTCCGCCCAGCGAGCGGTAGTGGACGTCCGTCTTCTGCTTGTTGTGCTCGTGGCCGTCGAGCCAGCTGACAGACAGACAGACAGGTCGCCGTGGTTACGATAGAATTCATGAAGAAGGGAAGAGGAAGAGAGAGAGGCAGCGTTCACTTCCTGCTCGTACCCTTTGACGTAGATGTCGCTCATCCTCTCCCCGGTGACGCTGACGTCGTCCAGGATGACGTCACTGGTGTTCCAGATGATGCACCGCAGGAAAAACCTGAAGAGGAACAGATCTTATCACTATAGTGATTGTATTGATCACTGTTCAATGACCGCGTGAAAGAGAAGAAGAGGATCGATCGATTGATCTAGTGGTTGTTAGACTCAGTTGTGTTTCACGAACTTGTCAGATTTCTTTGATTGAGAGATTTACAGTCCTGATTGATTGATT
>NC_061526.1:8442500-8565000 GCF_022379125.1 Scophthalmus maximus
AAAACAGACCAGGATGTAAAAGAGATCAACACGACATCAGTTTGGGACAAAACGAGAAGGAACTCAAATGGAACATAAAACAGAACATATGACAAAACGTTCACCTTGAACTCTCCCACGACGGACGGATCTTCTCCTTGGTCCTGAGTCTTTCCTCTGTACAACTTGAAGGTCTGACAGAAGTCAGAGAGACCCTCCAATCCCTCCACCTTCTCTATCTCCCGCTCAAACACCTGAGGAAGAGGAGGAGTTCATCACATCTCCTCATCCAGATGCTTTCACGTTCACAATGAGAGGAAGAGAAGACAGAGGCGGTCGATAAGAGATGAGATGAAGAAAAAGAAGAAGGTGAAGGTCGTGACGAGGGGGAAAGGGAAGACGACAGAGGAAAGAAGAGAGACCGATAGAAAGGGGAGGAAAAAGAAGAGGTGAAAAATGAGAGAAGAGACAGAGGAAAGAATGAAAGAATGTTCTAATGTACACGACCAGCTCACATACGTACAAACTTATTTATGGGCTTTCTGCAACTTATTCATTACCACACACACACACACACACACACACACACACACACAGACACACACACACACACACACAGACACTAACACACACACTTTATTCTATATGGCATCATCGCTGAGCGTTGTCCAATGTAATTCCACTGGTATTGGATTTACACCGCAGCCAAAAAGCTACTCAACACTATATTACACTCGCTCTGCAGGGGCTGGCACAGAGACTGTGTGTGTGTGTGTGTGTGTGTGTGTGTGTGTGTGTGTGTGTGTGTGTATACATAGTGTACCAGGGCAGGGGCTTCTATGTGTCAAAAGCACAAAAAGATTCATTTGTTTTCATTAGTTTGTTTATATCACACACACACACACACACACACACACACACACACAGACACACACACACACACACACACACACACACACACTCTTTCCCTATCATCGTTGTGTGACAGCTCTGCGGCGACTCGCTGAAAAGGCAAACTGTTAGAAAACAAGCTGGAAACAGCGGTTCACTACTGTGCTGTGGAGGAGGAGGAGGAGGAGGAGGAGGAGGAGGAAGAGGAGTGGATGAACATCAAGAGAAGGGATTAGAGGTAAAGGTTGAGATGGAATAAAGAGAAGGACAAAAATATCACGAATATTAGGAAAGTGTGTTCAGCCAGCGAGCGTATTTTCAGCGCTTGTCAGAAAAGGTCAGAACGTGCCTGAGATTTATCATGTTTTTCTGTGTTGGACTTCAGAATGACTTCTCATGTAGGTGGAGCGGCATCGCTTCATTCGACGACACTTCATTTTGCAGTGTCGTTTGTCATTTCTTATACAATGGAGGGGAAGGGTTACGAAAGCAACGAGATGCTTTTCCTCTACTGTCATAATTAAGAAACAAAGAGGTTAGTTAGGAAAGAGCGACGCGGGAGATGAGGAGGACGACGAGGGAGGAGGAGGAGGGTGAGGAGGGCGTATGGTGCACGACTTGGGGCGGAGGGCGGTGACAGAGTCGGGGAAGCAGGGCGAGGACACCGGGGGGTTTGGGAGAAAAGAGTGATGAAGGGGGGATGATGTAAACCAAAAGAGAGAGAGTCTGGGAACGAGTCCCGGCACCAAACCCAGTGTCGAGGGAGAACGAGCGGTTGTCGCGCTGGTACATGATACATGGAAGATTGTAAGGCAATAACCGCCTCAACTACAATAATTCCTCTCAATGTCAAGAACCATGAATTATTCCCTGGGAAATCTGCAAAAAAATGTAAAACATGAAGTGGACGACATGAGAAGCGTTGTCCATCTGAATTTATGTCTGTTTGAGATCATAGTCGGGGATGGAGGCTCGTTCTTACACTGTTTCTTCTTCTTCTTCGACAGCTCGCTGCCTCAACTTCCTGTAATTGGTCCGAAACTCTGACCCATCCCAAGGAAACGGCTTCCACGCTGCTAATGCACCGGACCATGGTTCAGTTTGATCCGTGGTCCGAGGAACCCTTTCACACGGACCAAAGTGAGAAGTGCGGAGGTCCGGGCCCAGCGAGGAAGGGGAGAGGCGTCCTGAGTCCTGATTCTGGTTCAAGGTCGACCAGGGGTCGTGTCCAGAACTGTGCACATCGTCCTCAAAATATGAGGTGTAAAACATTTGGAAAGTCTTCTACCTTGTCAGACTTTTTATTTAAATCATTTTTTTATGGACCTCCACGGTGGACGGACACAGGAACACAAAGAGAAAGGGGGCGAGGAGGCAACAACCCAGTTCGCCCGGCGTCGGAGCGAGGCTGGAAACTGTGTGTCAGCCGACGAGGAGCGACCCAGAGAGCGTCAAAGGGCAGAGGGAGGGAGCGACGGGAAGGGAACGGAGGTGGGGTCAGAGGAAGGTAAAGGTGCTGGGAAAGGTTGGAAACAGGGGCTCATTCCCCCGTCCACGGTAGCGGATCAGTGCAAAGGGTTTGTCGGAGGAAAGAAGGGGGACGGGAGGAGGAGGAGAGGCGCTGTGCGACGATGGAGCCAGCGGCTCGTTGGTCAGTTCACTAGTTTCCATTCGCCTGTCACGGTGGATTTCGAGCAACGTCTTGAAATGTCGCAAATAAGAAAAACCCAACTCCTCCGAAGGCGACTTAGAAGTGTTTCCATGGGTTCAGGGTGAAACCATTTAATAAGCTTCCCTGGACCAAAGAAAATAAATAAATACAACCGCTAGAAAAATGGAAAAGGGCCTTTCAGAGGTCGTGGCTATGGGGGCACGGAGTTATTGTTCTCTGCTGTGTCATTTAGCTGCAGCCACAGTTTAATGTGCGCATCTAAAGAAGGAGCCGGAGAAACGAATGACACGGCCTTTCTGGAACATGGCTGGTCGTTAGAGGGTGATTTTCGAATACGACTTGGCTCCGCGTTTTACTGCCTCCAAAATTGATCGGCTGATTTATTCGGTCCACCGCAAACCTTTTTGAACGAGAGGGTTCTGCCTCTTGTGCGCGAGGATACGTGCAGAGAACGCATCAAAGGGAAAGGACATGTAAAAACAACATGAGTGTCAGAGTTAAAGCTCCAAGGGAGAAGTTACAGGTCTAAATCGAGAGTCATTAAGAAAAGAAATGGCCAGATTCTGACACGATTAGTCATTTGTTTGGGCATCGGACAACACGAGTGACGTGCGCTCTGAGAGCCCGGCGGGAGGAAAGGTCACTGTTGGGGCCGAGAGAATCGGGACAAGGGTTGAAGACGGCGTGGGCGATGGCGGGGGGAGTTGGGGGCGGCGGCTCCCGGGACGGCGGCTCTTGAAACTCTCGAAATGACGAGGACCAAAAGACAGACGCCGGCGACGGCGTTCCCGAGGCGAATTCACCGCGGATGAGTCATCGGAGTCGCTCGGAGAAAAAAAAAAGGGGGGAAGGAACGTCAAGGCTTGCGAGGACGGGGCATGAGAAGAGAGGAGGAGGGTGATGAGGGACGGACTGACAGAAGGAACTGGCAGGACGGCAACAATGTGATTTACGTGGTGACTTTGGGGGAAAGGAGCTAAATATTTTAGGACGGTGGAAGAAAACATCTTCTCACCGTCTCCATCTTCTCCAGGAGATGAACAAACTTCAAAAACAGCGGGTGGAAAACATCCCATATCCTCGGATACGAGCATCGTTAGCTATTAGCGTCTATTTAGCTATTTGCAGTTCTTTCATGGTGCTTTTTTCAAATAAAACATGTATTAATAGTATAATCTTACTACGTGAACACACACACACTTACCTTCAGCGTGTCGAAGCCTCTCTCCACGTACGTCCCGCACTTGTTCATCTCTCCGGTCGAGGCGTAGAACTTGCTCCACCAGTCCATGAAGTCTTCTTCCTGTTGGTCACATGGTCAGAGGTCAGAGGTCAGAGGTGGAGCAGCTGGATGTGGTGACATGTGCAGTAAGAAGCATTCAAAGTAAATGAAGGTGCAGACGACTGAAAGAAAAGTTCAGGACAGAACTCACGACATTTGCTTAATGTTTTTTCTCAAATTCAAATTGAGCCAAAGTGTTTCATTTTTTTTCTTTTGAACCTCAAACTTTTTAAAATGTTTGCATTGGATTCGTCTCCACCTCTTAGGTTATAATTGGGAAAATTAATTTCATAGCTTATGTACTTTTTCCTAAAACACTAAAATAGATTCTACATCACTGACTGGGTTTGACATCTTAACTCCATTAATGACCTTTGACCTTCAAAACACATGGCCTGGCTCTGCCCTTCGTGGAGCAGCTCGGCTCAGAACTAACTCGGCTTTTCATGCCCCCCCCCCCCCCACAAATGATCGCATCATCGCGGCGTGATCTTGGCCAAGTCACGTCAACACACGTATAAAAACAAAACGTCCTCTGGCGGCTCCGTGGCATTAAGGTCAGCGTACACGGGCAATCTGAGGCAATGGAAACGGGCCGACGTCGGGATGGAAACATGCACAAAGTTGGACAAAACCCAACAGCGACACCAGGAGAAAAATGTATGTATTAAATATGAATGAGGAGAATCCTGCCGCTCTTTCCCATCTGTGTTCTGAACTAGTCAACTCTGCTGGAAAGGTCACGGGGCGTGATGACGGACCGCCCGCTCACCTGACGTCCTCGGACCCGCTACAGTTTCACCAAGAACAGAAAAATATCTTTGTGTTTCACAACACATCTAATAATTCGTGGTGACCTGCACCACCATGCACCACAGTGACCGCCCACTTCTTAGACCGGCTCCGGTTCAGGAAGTGAATTTCCTGTGAATTCATTCATTTTCTCCATTGACGTTTCAAAAAAAAAAAAAAAAAATAGAGCTTGAAGTCTGGAACCAAGACAATAAGCGACGAGATGAATCGTTACCATAAAACGTTTTACTTATTTGGAGCAAAATAAAATTGGAAAATGGAAGAAAAGGCAAAAGAACAAGAGTGTGTACGTAATTCTTTTAAGAGCGAAGGAACTGAATAAAAAATAAAGAGTTGATTCACATACGTACTTAAGTTTTATTCTTTAGGTTTCCTCCACGTCAAAAGACTAACGCGACGAGTCGGTGGTGCTCAAGTTAGATACTGTATATATGAAGCTTTCAGACTATAAAACCAGTTGGGACCAGTTGATCAACATCCAAATACTTTAGTTGGTACTAAAACGCAACACGGATTCAGGGGAGACGGGGATTGAACCCAGGAACCCAGTGGCCAACCCGCTCCACCGCCTGACTCCCTTTCGGTGGATTACATGAGCACATATTAATACACATCATCTCATACGGTCAAGACAAATCTGCTCACACACTTACCCACTGTGCCACCTCGTGTCCACGGTAAGGTGAAAAGACAAGCGAGACAGAAGTTACATTTCATCGTGTTCATGCTCGCGCGCACACACACACACACGCACGCGCACACACACACACACACACACACACACACACACACACACTGAAATATCATATTAAGGAGCTTTTCAACACGTTCTTTTTTTACGTTAAGGGGGTTTTCGTTTCCCTAAAATGCAACGTATGCCGTTTAGGAATGAAATGAATAAATGAAAACGAAGTGAAACCCCCCGTATGACAGAGCGACTGCTGGCACCAGAGAGCGGAGTCTGACTCTCAGGGCGATGAGTCATGTGTGAGGCCGACTTCTCACAGTGTCGCTCTGTTGTGGAGGATAAAATGTCTTTGTTTTTGAAATGTTGACTGATGTTTTTTTTTTTACTTCTGTGGTTTGGATACAAGTCGTTTTATTTTATATAATATGGTTATTGTTCGGGGGGGGGGGACATAACATCTCTGGATGAAACCCTCTTATTAGTTTTTATCAAAGCTTTTATTTTCTCAAGTGTGAAGCAGCACCATCCATCACATTTACTTAAAGCCTGTTCACATTGGCAACAATCAGCAGAGTGTGTGTGTGTGTGTGTGTGTGTGTGTGTTTTGTCGGCAGCCCATTGGCCCTGACACAGCGAGGAACCGACAACTACAAAGATGGAGAATGCCAAGGGGACAGATCAAACCACCAGCCTGCTCCTTCACCCACACCCACACACCCACACACACACACACACACACACACACACCGATGCTCACACACCCATGCTCACACACCCATGCACACACACACACACACACACACACACACACACACACACACACACACACATACACACTAACAGTCCGACCCGTCTCCGCCCTGCAACCTTCAACCCTCTGAGGAGCACTGGAGCTTAAAACACACTTGTGACGCATTCACCGCTTTTTCCTTTGTGTGCGTGTGCATGCGTGAGTGTGTGTGTGCGCGTGTGTGCATGTGTAGGCACATAAATGCAGAACAAAAGTGCTCTTATGGCACCGGGCTGGTGTGGAATCCCCTTTCTCCTACTTCCCACAGACTTACGAGACACACACACACTGACGGAGGCAGCGACTACGGAATTCCTAATTTTTCCAAAGTGGCAGCATGGCATGGAAAAGGGCAACACGTGGCGTTTCACGAAGACATGACACACACACACACACACACACACGGCGCTCAGTGTCTGAGGCGTGAAGTGTCTGGTGTGTGTTAATGCGTCCTCTGTGTGCAGACGGTGCCAAGCAGTGATGACAGGGGCGCCAGAAACCCTCTCTGTGTGTGTGTGTGTGTGTGTGTGTGTGTGTGCCAGGGTGTGTAAACTCTGAGTCTACGACTCCTAATTCAGACAGATTAAGGCTGGTGGAGCGTTCCAGACGGCGACATGTATCGAGCATACAGTCAAGAGATCACACACACACACACACGCGGGCTGCAGCGGTCTGTTCAGGGTGTCAGTGTGGTTTAGAACCCATCATTACGCCCTGCAGGGAAAAGCCAGTCTAACCAGACCGAGACTGGCACTGCCAAGAAGAGAGAGAGGCTGGATTTACACCAGAGGCTCTGAGCTGCTTCGTAAAACGCTCTCTGTGCCCTTCGGCAGCAGGGTCAGAGGTCAGGGGTCAGGGGTCAGAGCCGCAGCAGGAGGGGGCCACAGGGGCTTCCACGTAAAATAAAGATCAGTCCAGTGTGGCGTTAATTTCGTTTAGGTTGAGTTCTGAGACTTTGGAGGCGGGAACGGTTGGGGAACTGATGCTCCCCCACCTCAGTGATTGGTCACTTCTCTCCAGTCCCCAGCCTATCACCGACCTCCTAACCTCTGAGGTTAGGAGCGATCATCAGGGATGTGTCATGGAATATGAATGACGTGTATCGCCGGCTTCTCGTGTGGACATGCGGCGGTTCATATGATCCAAATATTCTAGCATAAACCAGTTATCTTCTTTTTTCTTGGTTGTTTTGGTTCATTGAATGTCATAAAATGGTGAAAAATGTCGCTCGTGTTTCCCAAAACCACCAAGATGAGGTTTTGTTTTGTCCACACACCAAAGATATTCAGTTCACTGTCACAGAGGAGCAGAGAAACCAGATCACATTTAAGAAAATGATTTTTCCTTCATACTGAAACCAAACTTTAGTAACGAGGTGGAAGTTTTACAGGTGTTCTTAGCCATATTTTGAACGTGTAGCAGGTCCCAACGGTTTTCATTCATCCGCGGGCCGAGCGGCTCATAACAGCACGGACCCATTTGAATGAACAATAACGATTTGGTAAGTTATTCTGACATCTCATCATTACAGGGCCGTAAAAGTTTGATTGAAGGATGAAAGCGACGCGAGAACAGAGGGGAGGTCGGGTTTGGTCCGTGACAAACTGGACTGTGTCATCGAGGACGGATGTTCGTTCTCCGTCGGAGCGACGCGTGATCTCAGTTGGATCTGGGCCCGACGGGGGGGTTCGGAGGAGCGGCGTACGGATCTTTGTATAGAAACTTCCAAACTGCGAAACCGGATCTGACTGATCCGCCCCTGGAAGGCACACGGCTGAGGGCACACGCCGCTGCAGTGATCTGGTAATCATCAGACACATATATACATATACATATATATATATATATATATTCACATATATATATATATATACATGCCCATGACCTGCTTTTCTTTTTTTCTTTTTTTATTGTGGGGAGATTAAGAAGCCAGGATTCATAGCACATGAGAGAGAGAGCGTTTTCTTTTTCTGGTGCCACAAGATATTAGCCCTCCCCCTCTTTTTCATTCCCCTCTGCTTCTCTTCTCGTCCCTTTCCCCTCCTCTTCCCCCGAGCCGTCTCTCGTTCATCCATCGGCCTCTAGTAACTGTCTGCTCACAGAGACTTGTGGTATAGCGGATCTATAGCAGCCCTGTTGACTTTGGCCCCGGCCAGACGGGAAGCCGAGCCTTTAATTTGACTGGTTTCAATATCTGACCCTTAATAAAACAAATATCTTTGTTTGGAGAGAAAAGGAATCATCCCCAATTACTGTCGAGCGCCGAGGCCTCGGAGCGCCCCGACTGGATGCGTGTGTTTATGTGCGCAGTCTGGTCCGGGTCAAGCTAAAGTCTTCAAATTTGACCTGGCTTAGATAAATAAAAATGGAAGAATGTAGCAAATCTGGCATCGGATTTCTGCTCGCAACCGCACGGCTCGACGGTGTCGCTCTGCGAAACGCTGATTTCTTGAGTAGAAAGTATTTTTCCAACGCCGAGACCACGGAAGCGAAATGTGTAAAAGAAAAAAAAAAAAAAAGGAAAGTTCCTTGATTTATCCGAGGGCTAAAGAACCCTCCTCATCTGCCTGCAGCCAGAGTCAACCATCAGCGTCCCACTCAAAATAAACCTCATTAATTAAAGGGATTTCCCTCTGAAAGTAGATCTCTGCTACTGTCGACGGCCTCGCAGGCGCAGCACGCCGCTGCTTCCTGTCTGCCTGCAGCTCGTCACAGGAGGAGGAACCGTCTGCATGGAGAACAGGGGGTCAGTACGGAGGCCCTGAGGTGCAGTCACAAAACACGACAACAAATCAATGTGTGTTTACGCTTCATCCGGAAGTTGTTTGATTTACCGTTGTGTTTTTTGATTTACTGTTGTGTTTTTTGATTTACTGTTGTGTTTTTTGATTTACTGTTGTGTTTTTTGATTTACCGTTGTGTTTTTTGATTTACTGTTGTGTTTTTTGATTTACTGTTGTGTTTTTTGGTTTTGCCGTTGTGTTTTTTGATTTACTGTTGTGTTTTTCAGTTTTTTGATTTGTTGTTGAGATTTCTGATCATGCCGTTGTGCTTTTCTGATTTGCCATCATGTTTTCCTCTTTGCCGTTGTGATTTGCACTTCAGCGCCTCCGTAGCTACGATCTAAAACCACAGAAAAAGTGTGTTGTGTTATCCGCTTGTTGCCAACGTGCACAGAACTGTAAGAGGGCAAAAAATAATCAGGACCAAGTAAGTAAATTTAACGGATGGTGATAAAAAAAACGGGGATTAAGATGCAGGTGGATGGAAAAGAGTGTTTGAACATGAAGGAGTGGAGTGAGTCAGCAGATGAGTGTGTTACCTACATGGAGGCTGGAGCTAGAGGCTGAAAGGTTAATGATAGCGGAACTGGCTCCATCTGCAAACTATGAGACACACACATAGAAAAACACACACACACACACACACACACACACACACACACACTCTCAGGTTAGCCGGTTAGATTAGACAATGAACGACTGTAGCAGCTCATCAGTCACAAAGTAGAATAAAAACACATCATTAGACACAATATATGAACATGACCAGAGATATTAGTGACTCAAACACACGGAAACGTCACCAGCGTGTTTTCCTGCAACGATTAATCCAACTTTGTGAGAGACGGGGGGGAAAAACCCCCCGAGTGTGACGTGACGCCATGCGTCTGTCCCGCTCGGCGAGGTGCAGACAGCAGCGGTCGGTCAACGCTGATCGGGCGCGTCGGAGCCCCGGGATCGGAACGACCACGTGTTTACATGAGGTCACGGAGCAGCTGAGCACATGGGGGGACGTCGGGGAGGGAGGGAGGGCGAGGACGAGGCCGCACCGCAGCGTGAACGCACACGACGGGGGCCAAGGGAACAAAAAGAGCGTCTGCTGAAGGAACTCCATTGTTGGAGACGTTTAACCACACGTCAAAGACTCTCTTAGGTGAATCTTTTCTCTTTTTACTGCAGTAAATCCACTCTCGAAGTTCACTGAGGAATAGAACTAGAACAATCCAACACAAGAATCTTATCCTGGAAATATCTCAGAAGATAATCAAGTGGTCCAAAATGGTTTATTTGTCATAAAATCCTCAAAATGAAATGGAAGTAGTTTGTGAGAAAAACATCGGCGCTCATATCTGACTGTTAATTGTGAAGCTACAGCCGGTTACCTGAGGCTAACATACAGATGGAAAACAGTGGGACGCAGTTTGCATGGCTCAATACGAGGTAAAAAAGAAATACTGCAAAGCTCATTAAATAATGAGCTACATCGTATTTGTTTAATTCCAAAAACAACATTGCACAACCGGTTTATTCCTTAGGAACTAAACGTTTGTACCTGAGAGCCTTTGTCAAACCGTAAAGAAAGATTTGAAAAGATACTGGTTGCATGATGGGAAATGTTTTTTCCAACTTGACCAGTACTTGGGACCAAAAGTCAGGATATCTCGGCTCCTGCTGCACCATCTATTTATTATTGTTTAGTCTGTGAAATACTAAAACGCTGTAGTTTCGCTTTTAAACGTTGAACCAAAATCAGAAAAGTTAAATTTACACTTAGACAGTGACTTTTTATTCTTTGAGTTAAAAGAAAAGAAGCTGCTTCTTGTTGAGGCCTGTAGATGAAATGTTGCTCTTCAAATTCAAACGACTACTGCTGCTGTTGTTTTCATGCCAAAGCATTTTTAATGCATTGACTTGGTAATGTCAGGGTGTGCGTGGATTTCAACAGCCCCCGTGTGTACTCATGTCACTCACACACACACACACACACACACACACACACACACATACACACACACACACACACACACACACACACACACACACACACACACACACACACACACACACACACACACAGAGATACTGTCACACACACACACACACACACACACACACACACACACACACACACACACACACACACTGAGGAAAATGAGCTTTTAGCTCATACTGTAGATTTTTGGACTCTCAGATTTCCCTGGGACAATTGTGTGTGTGTGTGTGTGTGTGTGTGTGTGTGTATGAGAGAGAGAGAGAGAGAGAGGGAGGGTTTGACCTCTTAACTTGATAAAATCAATGTTTTTGATTTAAAACACTACATTTGGACTTACACACCAATTACGTGTGTGCATGTGTGTGTGTGTGTGTGTGTGTGTGTGTGTGTGTGTGTGTGTGTGTGTGTGTGGGAGCTGTTTTGGCGCCTGTGGGTTATGGGACAACAAAGTGGACACACATAAAGAAATTAAAGGACAGGAAAAGACCAGAGAGGCTTTAAAGTTGATGGAGGGATCAGGGAGAGGAAGAGTGGCTGATGAACCACAACAATTGAGAGAGAGAGAGAGAGAGAGAGAAAGACAGAAAGAGGAGAAGAACGTGGGGATGCCCTTTAATGAGGCCCCACATTAAAGCAACCGAGAGCTCGACAGATGGAGACGGAGAGAAGGCACGAGAGAAGGAACTGAGGGGCTGGGAGGGAACTGAAGAGTGGAACGTGAGAAAGAGACGGATGGTGGTGGAGGTGAAGAGGAGGTGAGAGAGAGAGGGAGAGAATGGAAGAAGAGGTAACGACGTAAAGATAAGTGGAGAGGAATGAAGGAAGGAGGAAGGAGAAAAGAAAAAGGCGTGATTGAAAAAGGGTTTAAGTGAAAGGAAAGGAAGTGTGCAGAAACAAGGGAGAGGCGGAGATGTGATGAAGAGGGAGAGATGAAGGAAAGAAGGACACAAGGGAGAAGCGAAGAGAAAGAGGAAAGAGGGAACGAAAGGAGGAGTAGGAGAAGTGGGATGTGAACAGTTGTGCAAGAGGAGGAATCTGACAGTGACAATTAAGGAAGGAATGAAAGGGGGATGAAAGGATGGAGAGGAAGGAAGAAGCCTATAATGAGATGTGCATAGAGGAAAGAGTGGCAGCAGAAGGAAGGAAAGGAGGAAGGAGGAGGCAAGGAACCTGTGCATTGAAATAAGAATGGAGAGAAGGAACCCCACATAAGAGAAAGAGTGTGAGGAAGGACAGAAGCAGGGCAGGAAGGAAAGAAGGACGGAAAGAGAGAATGAGGACGAGTGAGCGATGAAGGGACTGAAGGAGGGAGAGTTGACGGAATGCAAGTAGGTTACGTTGGAAGAGGAGGAGAGGAAAGAAGAGGGGAGACAGTGACGTGACAGAAGACAGTAGAAGAGGACAGAGGAAGGAGAGAAGGAAAAAAGAGGATAATGAGTGAAGGAGAGAGGGATGAGAGGAAAGGAAGGAGGAGCAGAAACGACCGGACGAGAGGAGGAGATGAGGCGAGGGTACAAAGAAACGACGGGGTGAAGGAGAGGAAAGAAGAAAAGGACAGAAGAGGAAGAATAGGTCGAGAAGAAGGAGAGGAGGGGAGGAGGGGAGGAAGAGGAGGAAGAAGAAAGGGTGAGGAAGGAGGAGAGGAGAGAGGGAAGAAGAGGAGAGGAGACGAGGAGGGGAGGAAGA
The DNA here is from genome assembly GCF_022379125.1 of Scophthalmus maximus. Classification (NCBI taxonomy): domain Eukaryota; kingdom Metazoa; phylum Chordata; class Actinopteri; order Pleuronectiformes; family Scophthalmidae; genus Scophthalmus; species Scophthalmus maximus. Next base: position 8,455,078 of record NC_061526.1, read on the forward strand.
GGAGGAAGAAGAAAGGGTGAGGAAGGAGGAGAGGAGGGGAGGAAGAGGAGGAAGAAGAAAGGGTGAGGAAGGAGGAGAAGAGAGAGGGAAGAAGAGGAGAGGAGGGGAGGAGGGGGGGAAGGGAGGAAGAGGAGGAAGAAGAAAGGGTGAGGAAGGAGGAGAAGAGAGAGGGAAGAAGAGGAGAGGAGGGGAGGAGGGGGGGAAGGGAGGAAGAGGAGGAAGAAGAAAGGGTGAGGAAGGAGGAGAAGAGAGAGGGAAGAAGAGGAGAGGGGAAGAAGGAGTTAGAAAGAGGGAAGAGAAAGGAGGTAAAAGACGAGAGGAGGGGGAAATGGAGGAGAAGAAGAAGGCCGACGGGAATCACGAGTTTGGAATTCCTTCCCAAAAGAATCCCCAGTCGTCCTCAGATTCAGCGACGTCTCTTGAACGTAACTTCATTATTCTTCAAAGAGACGATTCCGGCGGTTTTCCACGTTGCAGCACATTAACTTCAAAATCCCGAGCACTTCAAAACGTTACTGCAGAACATTTTCCGAGGAATGCGGCGCTGTCGCTGCGGATTCATTAAGAGGCGGTCGTCCTTTTCTTTTTTCTTTTTGACATAATTACAGTTCAGAATACATGTCACTATTATTGCCTCCTGTGCGAGGAGGTTATGTTTTCACCCCCGTCCGTTTGATTGTTGGTTTGTTCGTCAGCAGGATTTCTCAGAGAAAACCTACTGGACGGATAAAATAAAATTCCGGAGCATTCTTTGGCGTCGGTGAAGAGCGGCAGGGGGCGGGACATGACGGTGACTCCGCAGCAGGAGTTTTTGCGTCCTCGACACTCCCACTCGCTCGCTGATAATTGTCCCGCAGATTGTCCTGCCGGACTCTCGCATCTGGCAGGAGAAGGTGTGCGGAGCAACATTCGCAGATAAGACTGCGTTGTCACGTACAGCCTCCCTGGAATAGGTTCGGGAAACTGTCCCGACACCGTTCCAGTTTCTCTAACCTGGCGAGGAGCGTGGCACAGGAGCGATGGTCGAGACCGGAGCAGTTATATCAGTTCGACTGATTCACTGCTTCACTCACGGTATGACGTTGTGAATGGAAACCGTCTTCAGACACTCGTCGGCTCGCTCCCACGGATCGAGGCCCTGAACGTTGTCGCAGAGTTTCATAAAGAGAACATCGTATAGAATATTTAAAAAGAGGAGAGAGGGTCACGACTCCGACCACAGTGATGTGGTGTCTCTTCTGCTCGTTGTGTTTCTGGTCACCAGCGACAGGAGAAACACCAGAACGAGTTTGTTGTTCTCTGGACTTGGTTCCTGAACCTCTCCAGCTCCTTTCACTTCTGCTTGGTACAAACACGATCACTTAATGGCTGCGGTGTGTGTGAGTGTGTGTGTGTGTGTGTGTGTGTGTGTGTGTGTGTGTGTGTGTGTGTGTGTGTGTGTGTATTATTTATGACAGCTTCATGTTATTCTGCCAAACCAATAAGACCAAATTATGTTGTCTCCTGATTCTATACAGTGCTCTACACACACACACACACACACACACACACACACACACACAAACTCACACACCATTTAATAAACCACAGCAGTGTGTGTGTGTGTGTGTGTGTGTGTGTGTGCGTGTTTAGTGGTACAGTACGGCAGCATAAATAAACATGTGCTGACATGATGACATGGCAACCGTCTCTGCGGTCGGTGGTTGCCGCGGCGACCGCGAGACTCGCGCTCGTCACCAATTTCGTCAAGTTTCATACTTGCCCTTTACACGCCTGAAAAAAGGGGACACATTTACACACACACACACACACACACACACACACACACACACACACACACACACACACACTCCTCGTACGTGCGTTAGGAAACTCAGTGGATCACTGGTTATTAAAGCCGCTCACAGACGTTTCTTCAACTGAGAGGAACCGAAAAACAAACGTTCAGCTGCAGTTTAAAAACGTTTCTTTATGCGACATCTGTGGCAGCGTCTTTTGATTATTGATAAAACATCGGCCTCACCTCGGTTTAGTTACTGTCGACTGTTTGTTTTTTTAATGTATTGATTATTATGAAACTGTACTGTTTCCTCTCTCTCAGAGGATTTGTTGAGAGATTGATTGGAATCTTTGGAATCCCATTTTTTATTCATTCAAATTAAAAGCCTTCCCCCTGGCGAACAACCACAGGAGGTTTTTATTGTGAAGCAGAAACAGGAAGTGTTTGTTGAGGATTATAACTTTCAATTGAGTTTTTTGCTGCTTCACTTCTGAAAATGACAAACATCTCTAATATTTTACTGCAGAGGTTGATGACTGCATGTTGCAACTTTACGATAAAAGGGCTGAAAGTTTGATAAAGTTTAAAAGCCCCCCAGTGTGTAATTCTTGTAATTTTCTGTTATCTGTTGGTATAAGTTGCAAACCGCAACCAACTGAACGACCGACAGGGGACACTTTATGGCGGCGCACCGCTGATTCCATTTCCAGTTTTCAGCAGCATCTGAAAATTCAACGCGAAAGCGACGTATTCTGGACCGTGTAGTTGAACAACCGTATTCAACACGACGTAGAAACATGGAGACTCACCCGGAGGTCGGGTCCACCTCATGTGACTATGTACTTTACCTGGTCTTGCACCAGCGGCTCCTCGTCGTCCATGTCGACGAACACGTCCCCAGAGGTGAACCGTGGCGTCTCACCTACACGGCACAGAGACACGTTGGTGATGATCAGTCAGACTCTTCTGCTAGTGAGACAATGTCCACAATCATCCATCCATGTTCTCTCTCCACGTCTTACGTCTCCATCCGCCCTCGCCTCCTTCCTGCTCCCCGTCCTCCTCCATCGCCACGCGCTCCTCCTCCGGGCTGCACCGGAACTCCTCCAGCGACCGGATGGTGCACTGGCCGACCACCGGCTTCCTGCCGAACTGCCGGTTGTCGATGACTTTGATGACGATCGGCGGCATGTAGAGCGCCTCACGAGGAAGTCTCTGTGGAACGAGTGAAGAAGAAGAAGAAGAAGAAGCAGAAGAAGAAGAAGGTAAACCTCCTGACACCTAACTCCTAATTGGTTACGCCACCTGCATGTCTGTAGTTGATTGGTCACGCCTTCCAATCAGGGGGCGACACTACACCCACCTGACCAAGTTTGGTCCTTGTCCCATCTGCTAACATGGAGGGGGCGGGGCTTATGACATATACTGCAGCCAGCCACCAGGGGGTGATCCAGATGATTTGACCTCACTTTTGGGGAGCTGTCATTTCGTGCATTTTCATTTACACTCTATGGTCTGTACGTTAAGTATGAAGGTAAAGCAAGGGTATAGCTAGCTTAGCTTAGCATAAAGACCGGTCTGGCTCGATTTGTAGTAAAAAAAAAATTATCTGGCAAACAGCACCTTTAAATTTTTCCTAATTAACATGTAAGATTTTGTACAGAAACACAGGAACATTTTAAAAGTTCAATCAGTTGCAGCAGCTGTCGCTGTCGTCCTGCGTCTCATATCTCGTGCATCTCGACCGGTTTGGGTAAAACGCTTCAGAACACAAACAGACCATCACATCGTTGACCTGCCCCGACTCGCTGCCGCTAACGTACGCGTCAGCTGACGCATCCAGGGGGGAAGCTCGTGCGGCATCTGCGTATGCAAGGAACCTCTCGACGCTCGACTGTCATAGCGAGACAGCGACGCGAGCGACCTCCCCTCGACCTCTGTGGCTTTCACAGAGCGCTGAGGTGTGGTGGATGTTTAATGAACGACAGGAGGCGATTGTCAGACTGTTAGACTGTACATCAGCTGCACCTAGAGACAACATCCCAACAACACTGGAGGGAAGGAAAAAAAAAGAGTAGGTAACTGAAATCAGTTTGACCCCTGTGGCTTTAATGAAAGCTTAAGTGCGTCTTGATGATGCCTAAACTCACAGTAAACTGAAAGAGCGAAAAAATTTTGTGGTCAGACCCTTCAAAGAGTCACATTCAAGGAAACTATGCACTTGACATTTTCTTATGCTCCCGCGGCAAACGAGAACACTCACGCACTCGGCTTAATATCGTTAACGTCGAAATGCTTGGACTGGATTTTAAGGGGGGGAAAATATATGTGCATGTTTTCCGCAGTCCGGTCGAGGCGGTGGCAGCGTCGCGGTGGTCAACGCAATGAAGGACCTTAATCTTGTTAGCATTAAAGTGCAGAGGGGGCAAAGACAGGATCTGTGTTCAAGGGGGGAAAGTATGTGAATATTTCCATACTCCAGTTAAAGCTGTCATAATAAAACAGAGAGGTGATCAACTTCAGACCTTAATGCTGTTAACGTTAAGGTCTGTGGAGCCGCCGCCACAGTTGGATTTCAGTTTGGATTTTCTCAAGAAAACCTTTAAGTGGAATGTAGCTGCGCCGACGTAAAGTCAGTGGAAACATCTTCTCAGAGGACGGTTTTCAATTTCGAGAATAAATAATGGACTGTTGCAGCCTGTAAATATTGTGGTTAGCTTGATTAGAATAAATGGTTGAATCAAAGACTCCGGGGGGGCGGGGGGGGTCGAGTTCAGGTGTAAAGGAAAAAGACCTTATTACAGCTGCTACAATCAATACCTTCATATAAGCAACGGAGCATATGACTGTTCGGATGTGAAAGGTGACTCTTCAGCTTTACGGCATCGTTCAGCTCGTTGTTTTGGTTTTTCAGGCCCCAAATTTAGCTTTTTTGGTCCAGCCAGACCAACACCAACATGGCAAGTAGACTGCATATAAAGATGGACGACATGACAGCTTCCCAAAAGTGAAGCCAAAACATCTGTATAGCACCCCCTGGCGGCTGGCCGAGACATTAGCGTCACAGCGGCGCGACTCGGATTTCGCATTACGTGAGATCCTTCAAATACGACCAACAAATGCATCCCTCCAATCCCGAGCAAGAAGGATCCAACAGGTGGATCCTTCACAGCTCAACCTATCCCAAGATTCGTTGCGCGCCGCTGATAAACCTCTGAACCGTGGCCAGACCATCTAATTCGGGTTCGTCCGTCAAGTGTCTATGCGACCGATGAAGGCGGTTGTCCTGCGTCGGCAGTGTAGACCACGTCCTCCGAAGGAAGCAGTCCCTTTGAATTTTTGGCTCCAACGGCAGGACGTGGAGATGCGTCGTCCATCTTCATTTAAGGCAACAACTACCTGGTGTTCATGCCGGAGCTAAATAATCAGATTTATCCCAGAGGAATTACTGGGGACACAAAAAAACGACTAAAAATGTTAATTTCCAAACGTTTAGACCGTTGGACGTGTAAAGACACAACTGTTTGCTACCAACTTAAAAAGAGGGGATGACATGATATAATTCGTTAGCCTGGACTGGGATGCAAGATTTGAAATATGGCGGGACGGCATCCACGCCACTACAGAGTCAAGTAGGTGTCAAGAAATGTGACAAACTGTTCCGAGTATTTTCATTCACGTCCCTGAATGACACCATTTGTCCCGTCAAATAAAAATGAATGCCCTGTGATAAAAAACAAAAAAAGCATAGATGCACAAACATCTAAGTGTTTTTTCCAGCCGTGTTTTTTATTGTTCTGTTTTGTCCGGCGACAACAGCATCTGGCTCTTGTTTGGGACGCTGCCTGGTCGCCACAAGAACCCCAAAACACTTCCACGGATCTGAGTTCAGGATCAAAATAAAACTTTAAAAATAAAACTATAGTATGTGGAGAGGGGGGAATGATGAAAACAAGGGAATGGGATGAAAGATTTAAAGGTGCACGATGATAATCTGAGGACTTACAGTCGAACTATGTGATGCGAATGGATCGTCAGAAATGTTCTCAGTGACCTCCGCAGATTTCCGCCTGACATAGCTCAGACAATAAAGACATAAAGTATAAAAGAGTTGTGGGCGAGCGCTGATCCCCCCCACCAAGGTTCCAACTATCCAACCACCGAGGATTCTCCACCAACAATGTCTCCGACCACAAAATAAGTAACTAGCTAAGAGGCTAAAAAGCCAGACTTCCAGTTGTTTATTTGCTGTTGCGATACATCAGTCCTCCAGCTGCTCAGCGGCAAAGCATCTGCTCCTGCGGTGGCATTCCTCAGTTTGCATGAGTAAGCCTTGACCTATTCCCTGTTTGGAGGGTTACCGCAGCCCGGGTCTTCTGGGTGCCACATAAACACAGCGCACTTAATTTGTGCTTCCTGTGGTTCGCTGCAATCTGCCGTTGGAAGCGGAGAAGGCCAGTGGCTGTTTGAGTCAGTGGAAACGGCTACCAGAGGTCGAATGGGCTTCCCGGAGTCGGAAATCCAAAAGCTGATGAACTTCACCTGAGATGCCCCCCTCATCAAGTGAAAGAAACTTTGGCCGAGTCGTCTTCTTTCTCCCAAAGTTTTGAAGCATTCGTTCGAACTGACTAATCTAATACGTTTCAGTTTTGCTACGTTTGCGCCTGGCGTCCACACAACGACACCACATTTGGAGGAGAGTTGCTGTTGGTCCCATTTTAGTTTTGAAAACTGTGATTCAGTGTGAAGACAGAGTTGTCCATAGCGCAGATGGCCATGTTCTTCTTTCGGTTGCCGCTCAGTATCGATCATAGCTTCAGAGCCTGAAGTACCTGTATTCTCTGTAGTGACCAGTAGAGGGCGACTCCACTGGTTGTTTCTATAGAAGTCTATGAGAACATGACTACTGCTCACTTGATTCACAACGTCAGTAAACATTTTCCTGAGGAGTTTGTGGTTCATTTTCGAGTTTCAAGTCTTCAGTTCAAGTTCAAGAAAAAAGTGAAAAACGTTAATGTCATTAGGATTCATCTTCTGGGGAACACGAATGACTGAAGAGGTTTGTTTTTTTCCCCTCAATGCTCTGCTGCTGCTGCTGATGATGATGATGATGAGATCACTCAGGACAAGAACCCTGCAGTTTCTCTCCACCGCCATTGTCGTGGCTCCTCTGATGAAGATAAACGGCCGACGTGAAACCACATCACAGCAGACGTCTCGTTAGCCATTAGAGCCGTCGGGGCCTCTCCACTGATTACATCTGAGTAATGTGTATATAAATAAATATATAACTATCATGTCTCCGTGTTCTCACCACATCAAGGACGAGCGTGTTGACGTCAAAGTTGGGCTTTTTCTTCACGCTGCGGATGACGCAGCTCTGGATCATGGTGCCCCCGCACTCCACCTGCAGGCTCGGGGAGGTAACGCCGGCCAACTGGAAACTCTTCAGGTTGCGAACGCCCCATGCCAAGATCTGACCGAGGGGGGGGGGGGGGGGGGGGGGGGGGGGCGGGGACAGGAACATGAGGAACGGTCTTCAACAATAATAACATTTTAATTGGAATATTCACAATAGTTTGAACGAGAGGAGATCCGGACGATACCTCGATGGCGGTTCTCTGCAGAACGGGTTTGATTCCCTGAGGAACCATGAAGACGTTGGGTTCCCTCTGAGGGGGCGGGTACGGGAGGTCCGACTCCTCCGGCTGCCAATGGGAACGCAGGACAGAGGCGGGTCAGAGAGAATAGACTCAAGGAAATAACTGTGACAACAAGACATGCTGATCGCTATCAGGCAAATCTGGTCTATTTAAATAAATGTTAACATGAAATGCATATGCAAATGTTTAGTATTAACATGTGAAGGAGTTTTAGTAAACAGGTTTTGACGGTTTGACCACAGGTTGGAGGTGACACGTCTGTTATTATTTTTATGTTTTATCATTTTTTACAACCTGTTGTCACCTAAATAGAATTCATCATATGTCCAGAAATGAACTTCTTTTGATAACAATGTCTTATTGTTGTATTTGTGTTGACAAATGACTGGCTGGATATTGAAATCATATAAAGATCATTTTTAAGATCTTAAAACTAAAATAAGTCCGTAAACTTTTTATAATCCTCTGAGAAAACAAAATCCACCCTGGTCTTCTTTGGTCTTCCATCAAATATGTAACAGGAAAAGAAAAGTGTTAATGGGGTTATTAAAATTACTCAAAATAGCCCTGTAAAGAAGAAGCTCACACATGCTACATGCATGTTCTGTACGTAGAAGCTGTACAGTAAAGAGTTCGTCGTACCCATTGCTGCAGGTTTTCAGAGAGGAAGCCTGAAAACATCAACTGACGAAGAAGAGGAAATGGAACAAAACAAACGATCAGTGAAATGACGAGAGAAATCTCAACCGAAATCGAATAATCAGAAGAGATACTGTGATTGTTTTCATATATATCGTGTTCTGGAGGAAAAAAGGTTTGTTTCTGATTCGTTTAGTCGCAGGATTCAATATTTTGCAAACATTTTGAAGGAATCAAAACCATCACTTCACATTCATCTCCTCAGGTTTTGTTGCTGGTGAGGAGCAGATGTGGAAGAAACAGCATCATAACATAAAAAACATAATATCGATTAATAATATCAAACTTTTGTTGATGCAAAACATCTAGGGAGCTTCAGTTGTTTCTTATTTCTTGCTTTTCCTTCCATTTTAATTTTAAAAACCACATGAATATGTGCAGATGCATTTTGGGTCGACAACAGCAGGATGAAGGTTGTGACCTGGGGGTCAGTGAGGTCGTTACCTCGTCGAAGACGTGAGTGGAGGTCGTGACGTCTCCCTGTGGGGCGAGGAAGAGAGGAGACGAGATTAAAGACGGAAAAAGTCCAAAGAAGAATAAATAAATCACCAAAAAGCACATGAAGAAGATGAACTGACCTCTTGACCTGGAATATGATGAACTGTCGGCTGCAGACACAAAACGTAGAGATAAAATATTGTTATGATTATTCGAATTCCCAGATCCCTTAAACGCAACATGCCTTTTTTTTCCTTCAACATTTGAATATGTAAAAGATTTAAGCAAGGACAACAACATAAAAAGAAAAGAATAAAAAAAAGGTCAATGGTGCCGATGCTGTGGGCGACCTCTGACCTTTTCCCTGCGTATGAGCTCGAAGGCGGCGAGCAGCTCGCCGGCGTTCCTGTTCCCCTGGCGAATCGGGAACCAGGCGAGACGGGGCGAGGGCGTCAGGGTGGGCTGGCACACACAGCGGCCCATGAATTCATCCACACCCTGGGAAATGAAAACAATATTCCCAAATATAATCTTGACATGTGAAATATGCCTTTGATAAAAAAAAGTAGACGCTCACGTATGTGTCCTCGTCGTAGAGCTCCACGACGACGTTGGGCGGGTTGGCCATCGTGGCCTCGGGGTCTCCGAAGATCTCCAGCTCGTAGATGATGAGCGTCTGGTCCCAGGTGGGATTCAGAGTGTTCCGCACCGTCACCGTCCGCTGGGACTGATGGAGGAACGACACCACGGCGTAGGGATCTGGAGAGAAGAAGAAGAAGAAGAAGAAGAGAAGGTAACGAGAAGCTGCAGGCATCCAGAGATTGAACCGTTTGATTCGACGGGAATCACGAGTTTGGAATTCCTTCCTGAAAAACCACGAGTCGTCCTCAGATTCACCGACGTCTCTTGAACGGAACTTCATTATTCTTCAAAGAGACGATTCCGGCGGTTTTCCACGTTGCAGCACATTAACTTCAAAATCCCGACCACTTCAAAACGTTACTGCAGAACATTTTCCGAGGAATGCGGCGCTGTCGCTACGGATTCATTAAGAGGCAGCCATCGTTTTTTTTTTTTACATAATTACAGTTCAGAATATATGTCACGATTATTTCCTCCTACGAGGAAGTTGTTTGTCTTGGCAGCGATCCGGACAAATCCGGGAATTTTTCTTATCACTTTCTACCAATTTCCCAGTTTATATTTCATGGATCTTGGAAAAATAAAGAAAAATCTCAGATATGTTTAGTGGACTGATATTCAGTGTGAGCGATTTGGTAAGGATCCAAATAAAATCCGGATCAGGTGGATGTAAATGTTTTCAGACGTGAACGCCGGAAAATGTTCAGAAAATTGGGTCCGGACTTTTGGACGGCAGCAAAGTCACAGTGCGTCCGGTTTTCACAAGGCTCTGACTGACGTTCCCTACGATGCAGGCGAAGAGGGATGAGGTAATTGTTGGAGCCAGGGAATTCTGGGTCCTGACAAGTATAGCAGTATGAACGTGTGTGTGTGTGTGCGTGCGTGTGTGTGTCCACACTATCTCGCCGTCCCACTCGGTGACATCAGCAGCTTGGGAATGCCGAGCTTGAGACGGAGGGCTGGGAACGCCGCTCGGAGCGGTTTGTTATTCCAGGTCACAACCACTCCGCTCCAAGGTAACACGCACACACACGCACTCACACACACACACACACACACACACACACACACACACACGTATGTACAGTTACACACACACAGACAGACGAGAAGTTTATTATTCCAGGCCGAGTAAAGAGTCTCTGTGGAGCCGTTAGCATCAGAGTAAACAGAAGCTAAGTTGCATTTTCCCACCAGCCCTCAATTAACCCTGGAGGTGACACACACACACACACACACACACACACACACACACACACACACACACACACACACACACACACACACACACACACACACACACACACGTAGACTTACATAACCCCCCTGGGCTGTTTGTGTTGCTGTTTATATGAGGTAATGGACTGTTGGGAATGGACATAATTGAATGGGTCACCACGGGTGGTGGGTGGTGTGTGTGTGTGTGTGTGTGTGTGTGTGAGAGAGAGAGAGAGAGGAAGCAGCAGTAGTCAGGACCCCAGGCCGCGGAGGAACATAAACACAACGAAAACTGGGAAGAGGGACGGAGAGAGAGAGAAGGATGGGAAAGACAGAGGGAGGGAAAATGAAGAGAGGGAGAGAGAGATTCAGGAAATAACCCAGAAAGAAAGAAAGAAAGAAAGACTTGGGTCTCTAATCATGGCCCACCAGACTCACCAGATTAACGCACAACTGAAGCCCATCAATCAATTCTACTCATCCATTCAACTCTGTGTGTGTGTGTGTGTGTGTGTGTCGGAGGTCCAGGTATTGCTCATGTTGTGAGGACCTACTGTAAATCAAATGTGTTTGTGGGGACGTCCATACGCGGAAAAAAATGTTAGTCCTGATAACAAACATCAGATTTAAAGTTAGTGTTAGAGTACGAGTATGTGTGTGTGTGTGTGTGTAGCTAACAAGGGTGAGTCAAGGCGAGTGATCGTGATTTATCGTTTCAGTCTTTTGCCAGGATGCTGCTGCCCTCTCTCTCTCTCTCTCTCAGTGTGTTTGTGTGTGTGTGTGTGTGTGTGTGTGTGTCTCTCTCCCTCCCTCCATCTCCATCATCTATCATTTCTCTCCTCCGTCTATTCATCCCTCTCTTTTTAAAGCTACGTCTCTGTTTCTAAATCTGAGTCTGCGGTGGGTGTCTGATTAACACACACACACACACACACACACGGTGGTCATAGTTTCCACGATGTTTCTTTTTTTCTGTCTTTACTAAGTCTGAGGTACCATTTACCAGTTTTCACACACATTCAGCGTTTCCGCCACCAGGCAGCGCAGTTCAGCAGCATCAACACTGATCAGTGATCAGACTCACCTGAGAAACTGTCTTTGTCCAGCGCCAGCAGGTCTCTGGCCTGGTACAGGTAGCAGCGCAGGTGGTAGCGGGTGCCACCTACACACACACACACACACACACATCATTATATTGACCAAAAATAACAAAGATGCTATAGATAAAAGCTGAGCGAAAGAGGCACAGGAGAGGATGCGATAACGTTTGTCGTCTTACAGTCGAAGAAACAGGAGATGGTCGGTCTGTTGACGCCGAACGTGGTCGTGACCGACCGGTCGTCACTCTTGTCCTCGATGCTGCTCTGTGGGAGGAAGAGGAGGGTGAGGGACGAAGGTCACACTCAGAAAGAACAGTTGAAAGAAAACCACATGAAAATAAAGGAATGACATTGCAACAGCTTCTTTCTGCAGGAACCTTCACAATAAGAGAGGGGTTTTGATTCCCTGCTCCCCACACTACATGGCCAAAAGTCTGTGGACACCTCGTCCTCCCCCTCACCAGAGAACACTCCAGAGCGAAGATGGCCGCAGGACCCGTCTTCTCCAGAGGAACCATGCGGCAGCGCCAGCGGCGCCGCCTGAAGCTGTCCGTCTTCCTCGGCTTCAGGTGGAACTTCCAGCCGAACAGCGAGGCGTACTCCCAGCCTTCCCGCTCCGCCTCGTCCGGACGCTGCTGTGGACGGACACACGGACACACACACACAGTAAAGTTCATTTATCATCCTAAACAAACATGTAATATCAGACGTCAGGATGTAAACAAGTGTAAATGTACATTTCAATGTCTCTCTTGCTCATTTGCACAACCACAGCTCTATCTAGTGGCGACTTGATGGAACTTCCACATTATTATTATATGAAAATTCGGTGATCGACTGTAGAAGGTGAGGAATATTTAAGGAAAAAAAAAAAAAAAATATGATCTACGTATATCTCCACACACTCTGTCGCCCTTTGTCTCTGTCTTCATTCAATTCATTTTAAACTTTATTAGTAAGATTTTAATGTCAAATCATGAGTCTGGTGATGTATATATATATATATATATATAGAGTATAGAGTGTGAGTGTGTGTGTGTGTGTGTGTGTTTACCTTCCTGAGGGCGTCCATCTTCTGTTGGTCTCGCCGTCTCATGCGGATCCACCTCCTCCGTCTGTTGGTGTGGTACATCTTCTCTGCCGGGACCCAGGACTTGGGCCGGCGGTCCGGAGGGATGGGGATACCGTACTCCCAGCCTGGAGACACACACACACACACACACACACACACACACACACACACTGTTACTTGTCTGTGTGAAGTTTGGCTGTTGTTGAAGATGTTTTCATGTTGGTGTTCACCTTGATCGTCCACGGCTCTGTTGAGATCTTCGCTCCACTCCACCTCCTCCCACGTCCAACCCGGGGGACAGTCCACTTCGTCCTTCGGCACCGCCTTCTCCCCGTTCTGACAATACAAACGTTGTTAGGTTTTTACAGAGACGACACACACACATGCACACACACACACGCACCACGTCGGTGTATCCCTCCGGCATGCCGATCCACTGTCCGCCCGGTAACCTCATCTGGTTTTCAAACACTTCCTCTGTGAAGGTCATGTGACCGGCGTCCACGTCGTACAGCAGCCTGAGGGTTTGTCAGCACACACACACACACACACACACACACGTTGACACACAAACACAACCAAGCACACATAATACAACAACGAGGGAACAACAATGAACAATTATCACATTTTTGATAAAAAACACAATGATTGGAAATGATTGTTTTTTCAAATATTTTGTAGTTTTTTTTAAATTTTTAGTATTTTAGTATTTTGTAGTTTGCTTGAGTTTTCTGTAGTATTTTTGGTACTATTCTCTAGTATTTAGTAATATTCTGCAGTATTTTGTAGTCTTTTTGTAGTATTCTTTAGTTTTCTTTAGCATTTTAGAGTATTTTTTTGTTTTCTGGTACTTTCTTCTAGTTTTCTGTAGTATTCTGTAGTATTTCAGAGTTTTTTGTAGTATTCTGTAGTCTTTTGAGCATACTTATTTTGAACCTTATAATTTTCTAAAAATAAAATGATAAACATTGTTTAAGATTCAAAAAGACTGATAGTATTATCATTATTAATACTATTATATATGGTGACAGCCTCCATAACAGTGTGTGTGTGTGTGTTAACCTGTGAACACACACTCACGTCTTCTCGGGGCTGATGAACCAGTCCCCGTCCCAGCTCCAGCCGGGGGACGGTTTAAAACTCTCCTTGGGCAGTTTGACTCTCCCAGTGACGTCGCTGAACTTGGGGTAGGTGAGACCTGTGGTGCCCCAGCTGCCCACCAGGGCGAGTCGGGTCTGGTTCTCATACTGCAGAGAGAGAGAGAGAGAGGGAGAGAGGGAGAGCCTGAGCTTCAGATCACACACACACACAGACACACACACACACAGACACACAGCAGGAGTGTGTGACTCACCGTCTCAGTGAACACCGACAGCTTCCCTTCGGCGTATTGGTTGAAGTGTTTGACGTCCGCAGCCAATCCGAACCAGACTTTGACCCTGAGCTGACCGGGAAGTTTGGCCTCTCCACCGCTGCCCTGCGGACACTGAACAAAACACACACACACACACACACGTCAGACAGACTGTGTGTGTGTGTGTGTGTGTGTGTGTGCCTGCGTGTGTCTGCGTACCTTGAGGAACACGGTCTGCAGCTGTCCGCAGTGTTTCCCACAGTGCTCCTGGGAGAAGAGGACCGTGTGCGCCGGGATGCGGTGGTAAGCGACCCGCCGGTCGCCCTGCAGCATCCAGATCACTATGTCGGGAAGACTGTTCTGAGGCTGGGCGACACACACACACACACACACACACACACACACACACACACACAGATAGAGAGAGAGAGTATTTATAATGTCAGGAACATTTTCCTGAGGAGTTTATGGTTCAATCTCTAGTTTCAAGTCTTCTTCAATACATGATGTTCCTTTTGTACATTCTGGTTAATTAAGAGTCAAATAGACCATAAAGCACTGGATATTTTGGGGGCTCAGCGGCGGCGCTCACCTCCTCGGCCATGGTGCGCAGACGGTTGGCCCAGTCCTCCGCCTGCTCCAGCACCGTGGACAGCTCCGTGGCCTCGCCGTCTTTGAGGGCGAGCGCCGCCTCCGAGATCTGCTGCAGGTGCAGAGTGCGGACGTGCCTCAGCGAGCGGTCGAGCGGCGTCGTGCACTGCCACTGGTCGAGCGGGGGCAGCTCCTCACTGCGGCGAGAGAGAGAGCGCGAGAGTGTGAGAGAGAGAAGGAGATGAAACATGTTGAACGTGTGAGTCAGGTGGTGTTGTTCACCTGCAGTCTGCGATGACCTGATCCAGCAGCTCCATCACTCGCAGCTCCACCTCCTCCAGGTCACTTCCTGTCTTCACCTCCAGCTGCACCCGCTGCAGGTTCGCCTCCTGGACACACACACACACGAACATGCTCTTACTATGAAGGTCTTTAAACTGGGAACAAGAGCACACACAAACACATTGAATAAACAGTCACCAGTCTGTGGATGATCTCCAGCAGCATGTTGAGAGCCTCGATCCTCGGCCGGATGTCCTCCCACTCCGAGGACACGACCACCACCGGCTTCACGTTCCCCCACGGCAGGTAGTAGTAGTGGCAGCCTGGGAGACACACACACAAACAAACAAATACATAAACAGTCGTTATTATGGAAATCATCATGAGCATCACTAAGACAAATTCTGCAGCGAATTTTTCTTTTTTTTGTCACTGCAGCTTTTTAATTTTGGGGTTTTTTGTTTTGTTTTCCCTGAGATACAATTCTTTGTTTTTTAAATTGATAACAATATTTTTTAAACAAAAACACCCCAAAAAATCCAAGTTTGTCATCATTAGGTTTCTTGTGAAAAAAAGGAAATATTTAACATTGCCAAAAGTTTAAATGTTACTGCAAACATAATCTAATTCATACACAACACATATATTTATTTCATGAATTTAATTTGATTTAAATTGCTTTACTGCACAATGAAACTTATTTGCTGTCAACAAAAAACTAACTACCGTACTGCCAATTAAACTTACAGCACATTTACACAAATACTTGAATCCACTTTTGACAATTAGAATTCGCTGGGTATTTCACATGTGGGCCTTGTACGTACCGTCGAACACCGCCCTGCTGAACTGGGTGGTGGAGGCGAGCGGGAGGCAGGTGTAGTCGAACTTGTTGCCGTAGTTGCCGATGCTGACCTCGAACTGGACGGCGTCGTCCACGTCCTGGAGCAGCGTGGCCGAGTAAAACGCCACGAACAGCGAGTACTTCCTCTTCCGGAGGAACTTCTGCTCGACGGAAGGAAGGAAGGAAACAACAACAGGTGGATGAGCAGATCTGTAATCTGTCCACACATCCACACGTTCATATCCTCTGCTCGTCTCACCTCCACCACCAGCAGGTCGTCCGACGGGATGTCTTCGGTCTTCTGCTCCGGTTTGTCCACCAGCTTTGTGGTTACTTCGAGTAGAACTCGACCTCTGTAGGCGACGCCCTCCCCCTGAGCGCCGGGACAAGAGAGCAAGGCCTCGTTTACAGTTATTAAAGGTGTGATATTCATTAAAATGTCACATTTTGACACATCTGCCAACGTGGAGGACGCAGGGTTTAATGACCTATACTGCAGCCAGCCACCAGGCGGCGATCAGGAGGTGTAGGCGTCACTCTTGGGGGCTGTCATGTCGACCATTTTTACATACAGTATGTCCTACCTTGAAATCAAAGTGATGACTAATTGGATTTAAGGTCAAGTCACCTTTCCGAGGTTCAGCGCCTCGTGGGGGTCGTTGAAGGCGGTGAACTCTCTCTGGCTGCCGTACAGGTTGACGAAACACGGACCGAACGTCGGCAGGAATCCAAGGCTGTCATCGACTGTGGGACACAAAATGGACGGCGAGTTTTCATGAGTGACACGGCAGAATGTGGAATTGAGGAAAAGCTTGATTGAAAAATGAAGAAATGTTTCAACCAACGACACAGGATCAGACACAGAGTCAACATTTCGGCAGAATTTAGCGATTGATAGGAATGGATTCAGGAGTTTGAAGAGGAAGAACTGAATCACACAAGATGAAAGAGGTGTAGAGAGGATGGTGATGATGGTGGACGTACTGCCAGAGTGGACGGTCCGAGGAGTCAAGTCATCTGGATGCATAGAGAGGAAGGACGGTTTTAAACACAGAGAGGAACGAAACAGACGTCTTTGAACGCCACACAAAACCCAAACCGATGCTCGTGGCAACACACACACAACACACGCAATCCTGAAAACTGAAAAATGTACAAACCAACAACACCACCGGTGTGAGCAGGAGGCATCTCATTTTTACAGCCATGGCTTCATGTGTTTAAAGTTTTATGCCAATTGATTTTTCAAAAGTGCAACATGAGGCATCACTTCTCGCCATTCTCTCCTTCTTTGTGTTGGAGATTTAACTTCGGTCAGTGTGTTTTCCTTAAAGAAATCTGACCTTGTTCACCAAGGACAAGACTTTGTACAAGACAACCAAGAGTGTTCAGCGGACAAACATCGGGTTAGTCTCCATGCGTGTCATCGCAGACATGCTCTGTCAAACTGGGCATACGCTGCAATTTCAAAAAAGACGTAGTGATAGACACTGCACGCTCAGATCATCGAGCCACGACCTGACTGCTAGAACTGTTCGTACCAAAACCAGGAATGTTACCTACGTTAAGCCGTGCAGTCAAAGCCAGCAAACTCGACTGGTAACTCACCGTCTATCTCTCCTCCGGGGGCCGAGATCTTAGACATGCAGAGGTGGGTGGTGCCGATGATGTCGTTGTGACTGGCTCTGTCCCTGGGATAAGAAAAAAACCAGAGACCACATTGTATCAATCGTATTGATCGTGTGTGAAGTGGCCTTATACAACAAAAACATTATGTAGCATCTGGGATTCACCAGTCCAGGATTCTGATCCTCATCTTCTCGCACATGGAGGGAAACTGGGAAGGAAATAAGATAGCATTCACTGTAAGTATACAATCTTAGAAGCGTAAAAAAGTTGCATAATAATTTAAATTTTGCGCTGTGGTGTTGTGTGTCTCACTCTTATAGGCATCGCCAGACTCTGGTTCCACTGGGGATTTGCGTTCTTTTCCAGAATCTTAGTGCAGATCTGAAAAGGGAGAAATATCAATCCCATATCAATATGGCTAAATGATGTTCAGACCAAATGATCAAAGTCATATCACACACGCACTGTTTTGCCAGCAAAGTGGATCTCCACCAGCGGGTCCACCAAGTTCTTCCTGTTGCTATCGAACCCCAGAAAGTTCTTCATCCCGTCAATGAAGGCATCGTCCACTGCAAACAGGAAATACATGACCAATCCCTTCTTGTGAAACGTAAATCATTAAAAACATAATGACGGGAGTCTCACTCTGTGGTAGGTCTTCAGCTCTGAAGATCCTCAGGGTGAACGTGGCTCCTCTCAGAGAAAGACCGGCCGGCCTCAGCAGGTTTCCCTCGATATCCTCTTTATCCTCCACACACTCACGCTTATCGGCCTGGAAGACGGATACAGATTAATACTATATAATAAACAGATGGAGGCAGTTTAGGTTAAAAGAATAGCTAATGCTACCAGGAATTTTAAAGGTATTTTTAATTTTTGTTTAGAGGTATCATGTTGTGAATCTAAGTTTTGGAAATTAATAAATAAATAAATATAGGCTGAGTTTCTTTTCATCCAATCAGACTCACCGGTGGCTCGTCTCCAGCCGCCAAGACGAACAGGCTGACCTTCAGGTAGCCTTTGACCCCAGCGGAGAGGTCGTCGGGGTCGCACAACAGCAGCCATTTCCTCAAGAAGCAGTGTCCTAAAGAGAGTGGATCGACTCCAAATCAGATTTTACGTAAAAGTTTCGAACTAAACAGTGATAAACTGGAACCGAAAACTTGCCTCTGGACTCTGAATCCATAATTAATTTTTAAAAAATTAACAAGAGGCAATAACTCATATGCAGAACTTATCACATAATGCAAATGTAAAAATCTCGTACAAATGTCGAGCGGATATAAACATATACTCACTGTGCTCGTTGTAGACGGTGCCTACGTCCAACTGTGAAAACAATTTTAACATTTTGATTTTCCTTTTTTTGTAGTTGTCATTTGTAAAATGACGAAAATTCCGCCAGGATGGAAGTTTACCTTGAATTCACCGATGACAGCATCAGTTCTGAGAGAGCGCGAGTCACACACCTGTAGTGGTAGAAAGTACCGTAAGGGAATGATGATATTCTCCAACAGAAATATCACATAATTGAAACATTTTTACTCAAAAGATATCGCGAAATGTAAATAATGAAGAATGGAATGAAAGGATTGAGAAGTTCAGACTCACTGTAATGAAGATTGGCTCATCAAACAGGTCTGATGGCATCTCAAAGAAGTTCAGGAAGAACGTCTGTCAACAGACCCAAAAATAAAATTTCTGTAACACACACTGATTATTTTTGATAATGTTGAAATACTGGTCGGAGGATTTTAAGTGGTTCACCTCATCAAACACCGGGTTATTGCCTTTTCTGATGTGGGTCCTCTTTGTCCGCCCGGCTACTGTCACCTTGACAACGGGCTTGATGTTGATGCCCGGCAACTGTCGCGCCTCGATGACCCGCACACGAACCTGGACAGGAAGACATATGGGCGCGAGAACATGCATTATTATTATTATATCAGCAAATGAAGCTTTCCAAGACAAGGCTCAGTAATTTATTAGAAAATAAAATCTGCACGAGTCACTATGAACAGACCATTGACAATGTTTTCAACAGTCTACCTACCTGTAGGTCCTGTGGTTTGTTGGGCAGAGGTTTGTGCTGACTGCTGGCTCCCTTCCTTCTTTTCCTCAGCCCTCCCTGGGTGTTGTAGGATGGTGGGGAACGTTTGGGTGTCTGGGCGGTGGGCGACTCCTTGCCCGTGGGCCCCTGGGTGCCTGTGATGACCATGGACCGTCCATCGTCAGTCCCCTGATCCTCTGCGGGCTCCAGCATAATCATACTCTCTGTGTCCTCCTCACCCAACGTGTCCAGAGAAATCACTGCATAGACAGGCAGACAAAAACTTGTCCAAGAAGTCAAATTTACAACTATTTGGCAGACAAATCCGACAGAACTGAGATAAAAATTTGGTGCTACTGGGTTTGAATGACAGCGTAATACTTGTGACGGTGTCCAGCTCCACACTGGGGTTGCTATGGGGAAAAGCCTCAGGCTGGGAGGGAGGCTGGTACAGTGGAACCGATCCTGGAGGAGGGACGTAGGACACCTGAAGGGTCAGCGTGGCCTGATGGGGACAGAGTACACAAAAGGAATGAACCCAAGACCTCCCGCACCCAAATCGAGAATCATACCCATCGACCAATAAATCTCAGAGATCAAAAAAATAAATAATCCCTTCTATCAAGAGTGTCCAGTCACTACAGAGTAGCACAGTGGGACCAGTAGAAGGTGTAAGCCTTCTGTAGTTTCCTCAAACAGGAGAAAATCATCTTAAGTAATATCCAGTAATGTTTCTGCAAACAAAGGTTTCAGGATCATGTTGGGTAGGACTCTCTATTTGCCTCATTCTACAGCGTGTAGAACAAATATTTGAGAGTATTTTGTGTTTTGGTGACTTGATTCTGTCTTGCGTCATTTGAACTGATGAATACCCCGTACGTCACGCACCTGCACATTGTACCTCCTGTAAGACAAACACAAACTCGTCATCTCCAACTGACTCTGTGCGAGACATCAATCAGGTCCGCTCCGACGCGGAGAGGAAGACTTTGTTTTCGCTTCAGGAAATGAGGATGGAAAACAGAACGCTATTTCATCTACTGCTGACGAAGACGACTAAAGATGTGGGACATGATTTGCGGGTGAGGACCAATTTGAGTTTCAGCTCTTATGAGGGCTTAAATATTCCAAAAGGATAAAAAAAAAAAGAAATAGATGAGAAGCAAGAGAGAGAGAGGACGATGGAGACGGGGTGTGGGTGTAACTCTGCTCTGATTCAGGAATGTCTTCCTCTATTTTGAGATCCAGGCAGGAAACTCTGTGTGATTTATGATTTGTCATTCCTTCACGATACAATGAGGCCATAGATTAATATGTCTGCCCTTTGTGTTGTATGTGTGTTGTATGTGTGTGTGTGAGCTCACCCCTGTGTTGTTTCTCTTGGTGTCCAGTAGGGAAATGGTGAAGGAGGCGGCCAAGCTGGGAGAGTGTATTACGTCTCTGAGAGCCAGCCGGCATTCCCCCAGGAACCTGAACAGAAAGTAAAGTCCAGTGGCCACAAGTATTGTGATGGACATTGAACATAACAAGTACAACATACCTCCTATTTTTACTGTAACACTTTGATGGTGTCTTCTGGATGGAATAAAGGCATCATAATACAACAAATTTTCTGAATTCATGCGCTCACACTCCCGCCGAGGTCACGCTCTGCTCTAAATGTGCCACGGGAATCAACCAATCATCTAACACATCGGTCGGTGAATGGGTGGAAACACCAATGAACAGACGCGCAGCAAAACCACAATGACAAAGGACGAGCTGATTCTTTCAAGTCTGCCCTCTTGCCCTCTGAAGGGGCACGAATAACATCTCGATGGAGCGGAGCGATCCAAAAATAACTGACCCCTGTCTGTGCCCCAAGTTTGTTCCGATCCGTCCGACAATGCCAACTTATCTCAGTTCCTGCACCGTGAGCGAACCCTCTGAGCTGTGTTTCTGATTGTCTGGATGAGAGAGGATGCAGGATTATGAACTAGGTTTGGACGCACGATCCTGTGGTTGGTTCACGATAAGATGTACGTTGATTGTGTAGTTTTCGAAAATGTATCTAGACACAGACACTGATATTTAGTCTGCTGATGTCAACACATGACTGTCATATCTGGCTTTTTCGATTCTTTATGGATTTTTTTTTGGCTCCTGTTTTATTTTGAAACCATTTTCCAGGTGTGTGACGATGATTTTACTTCCTGCCCCAATGCGTTTCTCATCTTCTTTCTGACGTCATTTTATGAGCTCGGGAACATCACCGATGACGCGACTCAACGCATCCTTGGATTCATCTTTGAATCATAATTCTCGCAGGTATTTGGTCAGAAACCATAGTATAGGTAGATAAATGATACTGGGACTAAATGACCACCAATGTCAGTACGAGTCATTCTCTGGGGAACATGAATGTCTGTACTAAAATGCAAAGAAAGAAATTCACTTGATAGAGGAAAAGAAGAATCAGAGAGACAATCGTTGTTTGTGCAAAATTTCACAACAATCCACCCGGGTGGTGTTGACATATTTCAACCAACCATCAGATTGACGGTTTGTGTAACTAGGAGAAGTGTTAGATTAAGGCACAGTGTCTGACTCAATACAGAAAATGTCACCAACAACAGGAATATTTACTTCTTTGCAGGTTATTGGTATATCTTTACACCTCAGTCAGTACCTGTTTCTTCCCATCTTCTCATGGTCCTTGACGACACAGTGCAACTCTGCTCCGGAGACCAGAGGAATCCCCTTCAGATCCCATTCGAAGCCCTGATAGAAGAGACGGGACGCCACATTAGTGGAATAGTGAGAGAGAAGCATGATAAATGGGATTGTATAGTGAAGAAATCCTGAGAAATAAATAACATTTTCAGGGTAAGGAAGCTGCCAAAACAGAGACGAGATCAACAGACGGGGTCGGAAGGAGGTAGACGGGGCAGATACGACTCCAAAACATACGGGAACTGGTTGTAAGTTGGGGAAATATGTTTCAAATATGTTTTAAAAGCTTCAGTGATCCTCAAGAGAAAGATACTGCAGATGTGTGAAGTCCATTCAAACCCGAGGCAGTTCCTCACCTGTAGTTGTCTACAGAGGAAAAATGGGAATATGAGGTTGTGTACAAGGACGTACCTCGTTCCAAACGGGGTTAGGGTTGTTCTTCACAACCTTCGTCTTCTTCTTGGACCCTGAAGGAACCAGAACATTGACAGTCAACGGACTTACTAAACAAACAATAAGACCTTACAGGGTTGCTTTAATAATGACTTTAACATTATCTGCGATATGAAAGATATTAATGAAAATCAGTGGGGATGTTTGTCGATACTCTCCTGGTTTTTATGACAATAATAATAATTTCCTCCATCAAGGAGATTATGTTCTCATCTCCGTTAACCGATTTCCAATGAATTTTGTGGAGCAGTAGAACATGACGGAGGGAAAAAACACACATTGTAGATATCTTCCCGTGGCTTCCTGTAACATGACGTTATCAGCTCCGATTTCCTGACAGGATGCATGGACGTAAGAAAGGACTAATAAACTGTCAAGATTTATCACTAGCCACACACACACACACACACACACACACACACACACACACACACACACACACACACACACACACACACACACACACACACACACACACACACACACACACACACACACACACACACACACACACACACACACACACACACACACACACACACACACACACACAGAACCCTTCAACTCCTCTGTGGAAGGGTGGAGGTATTTTTTTTTTAAACTTTCAAGAGGTACACTTCCGAAGGTGTGTGTGTTTTCTCACATTGGGTGATGACTGCAGAAAAACAGGAAAGAAAACATCTTTTCTCTTGGTGTGTGTGTGTGTTAAACTTTAACTGTAATGTAAGGGTTTGTTTAAGGGACGAAATGTCAATGAGTGTCCCCAAACCTAACGTGAGATGTGTGTGTGTGTGTGTGTGTGTGTGTGTGAGCCGATATCTGTTTTTTGCATCTCGGAGACACAAGAAGTGGCCCAGCGTTAACTTCACGGTGGGTTCAGCTTGGCACAGGTTCTGTCATGAGCCCAGAATAGAACTGACTGTGACCCCCCCGGCCCCCCTCGCCCCCCAGGGCCGTGAAATACGTACGGGAAACCTAAGTTTAGACCTGCACTGTTGCTGTGTTTGTGGTCAGATTGAATAGTAGGAAATATCTGCGTTCATCAGCTGGTTCCAACTTTAAACAAAAAAAAAAGGTAAAGTGTCAGACACGGTTCGTTGTTGGTTCATGAAAAGACTAAAAGCGGGAACATGTTGCCTGGTTCCTGAACTGTTATTTAAATTTTAGCAAAGAATTTGTGGCATTGCTCACGTCTTTCAATCACAGGAAACGACAACAACTCACACACCAATGGGAACTTGTAATTGCGTACGAGTCAGCGGGTCTGAAGCAAGCTATGCTAAAATAAAAGTTAACCTACCTAGCTGTAGGATGGTATTTTATCAAATCTCCATTTGCCATTTGCTCAAGTTATAGAAGAATTACACCTCAAAGACACATTTTCTTGATTAGTGTCCTGATAAACTTGTTTTCCAACAACACGCTTTTGTGCATCGTAACTTATTTTCCCAAGTTAAACGTCCTCATTAGGAGCTTTCGGGACAATACAAGACTGTTGTGTATGTGTCCGGGCTATAATTAGCGGGGGCGGACAGTTCAGCAGCGTTTGCCAGTATTATTTCTGGTTTTCATAAAGAACAACACTTACAGTTCCAATAACAACACTTTGGACGGACATCCTGCCCCCAGCGCCACAAACACGAGCACACGTCGTCGCGTTTAATCACATACGCACATGCTGATCACCACCCGCAGACACACACAAGAACTCACAACCAAGATGGAAATGATCCAGATAATGATCTAGAGAGTGAACCGTGGGGTCTGCGGTTCCTGGGCCTTCTGGGGTTTGCCCAGTTTGCCGGATAATCTTTTTCTGGTTGTTGTTTTAGACCTTGAGAGAGAGGCAGGACATTTTCATGTCATTTTATTTTTTCAAACTATCCACACTTAAGGCTTGGTTGTAGAATTAATAGTAAGTTGGGGTAAGAAGGTCCTCACGTGTAAACACAAGCTTGTGTGCCATGGCACCAGGAAACCAGGCCCGAGACAATGGCAGGAAGTCGAGAGCAGAGCTCACCTCATGAAGGAGGCAGACGCCGACTCGTGGAAAGTACAACAACAACGAACCGGTGGAACAGCCGACGGCTGCGGAGGCCAGGTAGCCGGGTCGCCTCCACCTGGTGCCACCCGGCATCCGCTCAGTGAAGTTCGGCCAGATGTTTAACATGGGGGCAACTTTCCGCACTTGAGACTTCATTCCAGAGCTCATGTCACACAGATGTCAAACTGACGTCATCTGCATTAGAGTTCTCCGGGGAGTATTTGGACGTCAACCTGTAGGGGGGCCACAGTTGTTGGAGAGTGCTTGGTCCCGTCTTGGATTTGAGATGTCCTGGGACTCACGCTGTCTTCAGGTGAAATGGCTACGACCGTAATTTCCAGCAGTCAAACGTTAACGTCAGCCAGACAGTTGGTGGAGACCAAGACCGGAGCTAAAAGAGGGTGAATAGTGGACTTTTCGTACAACAGGTGGCCTGAAAAACGACTCCAGAATGAATCACAATGTTGCTCTGTATAAGGTCTGTTTACAACTTCGCCGTATCTCACTATAACGTGAGGAAATCTGTCTGCACATACGTATGTTTACAACCCACCAAATCTCATAAACCGTTCATCGAGTCTACCTTGAAATTTGGCAGGCGTGTCGCTGGGGGCAGCGGGGGGCTACTGGGACTCGGCGTCACCATCCATCATGACAAGAACGGATTCTCCAGTTCATGGATCATGGTCGAGCTTCTCCGAACTTTGACTAAACAGACCAATACCCCCAAAAAAGAGGTTTAAAGGTTTGACTACAGTTGAGACTTTGCTAATAAAAGACCTTAGATTTGACATTGACTTTTCAAGCATCTGAAACTTGACTTGAGAACTACCATGACAGTCGTAGACTCGTCTTGAATGACCCAGACTTCACCTTCTTCTGTTCCAAAAGACTTTTAAAAAGCTCTGCTTTTCCCTTTTCCTTCCTTTCTACAACAAGGCCTGAGTTCACAGTACCACATTGTTTTTTCGTATCATCTTCCTACTGATCCAGTGGATCTCCCTCGTTCCTCTTACCTCTGAAGGTGACACTAGCCAGGGGGTGGGAGTGCCTCAGGTTGTTGGCTCGCTGGAGAACGCAGCGCAACATGTTGGAAAAAAACCCTCAGGTGAGTCCGGAGCCTGAAACCTGCGAGGCTAAAAGAACTCCGACTGGGTCGACTGGGCTCACCAGGTCAGATCCAGAACAAGGCGGGACGGTCGGTTACATGACCAGAAGGAGCTTTGACGACGACGGCTACGATGACGACAACCGATGCGGACACGAGGTTGAGAGAAGGTAAGTGAACAACCGAAAAAAAAAATGTTTTCATCAAGTGAAATCAAAACGCTACTAGACTGGAAGAAAGTTGTCCACAGATCCTTTGTCTCGCAGCATCTATGTGAGAAAACGACCAAACAAAAGCTCTTTTTTCCTCCAAGAGGAGCGGAGAGGACGGAGTCCTGACCGAGCCGGCTTCCCTTCCTTTCTGATTCTCGACCAGCGAGCGCGTCATGAAATTCACATACACCTCACATCCAGAGGAAATCTCAACATTTCCTGTGCCCCTTTTCCTCTCCTATCTCCTGGTTGCCCCCCCGCACCCCGAGTTTCCTGCGTCTCTGCCCTGTACAGTCTCCACCTCTCTCTCTCTCTCTCTCTCTCTCCTTTAATCCCCGTTTGACTTCTGTCAATCTGTGTTTGCACATTTTCCAAGAAAAAAAAAATGAAACCATTCATTTTTACATGTTTTTTGTAACAACAAAAACTCGGCTGACTGCGGCAAAAACTGGATCAAACAACCTGTAGTAATTCTCATGGATGCACGATGCCACAATTTTGACTTCAAGGACTTTTCAAAGACTTTTCAACGTCTCCTGTTGTTGAAATATTTAAGGCATTGGAAAGACACGACCTATGTGACAGAACAATCCCTCAGGTGCCCGTGTCACTCAGGGTTGAATCACGTGGTCAAATACAGATGTTGAATCTATCTTCAAATTGTTAAGATGCGTGGGCCTCGACTGACATGTTAAGATTCTAGGAATTCAAAAAAAGCCAAGTCACCTGCACAGAGAGAGAGAGAGAGAGAGAGAGAGAGCGCCACCTTCAGACATGAAGCAGGGCATACAGTACACTACCCATACTGCATCACTGGAAGGAAAGTGAGTGTTCAAAGAAAGACAACACGGCAGCCTTTTTAAAAGTGTGTGTGTGTGTGTGTGTGTCCTATATCATACAGGGAAACTGTTGTGCAGCAGACTAGACAAAGTGTCATGAGTTCATGAAACACTTTTAGTTGGAAAACTACTCTACTGTAGTCTACTGTACTGTAGTCTACTGTACTCTACTGTACTCGACTGTAGTCCAACTGAAACACTGCAAGAGAGAATATGGAAAGGAAGAGAGGGAGACGGGAGGAAATACAGAAGTTCGATGAACGGATGAATATGTGTGTCTGTGGAAGAGAGATAAGACTTTATTAATCCCACATCGTTATATATATATATATATATATATATATATATTGTATACAAAGCGTTGCCTTGTGAAAGAAGGCTAGAATGTCCAGAGGTTTGAATAAAAAGAAAAATGTAATAAATATGAATATGTACATATAAATATATGTATGTTTGTATTGCAAAGGGTGTGGTGGATACAGACATATATATATATATATATAGAGACACAGTGAATACAGTACGGAAGAGAGAGAGCGAGTGAGGGAGCCCCGGAGGGTAAACCTTGCTGGTATCTATAAACACAGCTCTGCTTTACTGGAGACACACACAATATTCTTCAGTTTCCATATTAAGTTCAACAAACTCTCAGTGGAGTTTTACACTTGAATATTAAATATATATACGTATTATTATTAATATTATTTATAAGAAACAGACTTGAACCTGTGGTTTAAGTTTAACCCTAAAATCTAACAGCTACAGGATAATGAGTGAGAACATTACCCATCATCACCTCTCCTCTCTCTACCTCCCCCCCTCTCTTTCCCTGTCGCCCTCTCTCTCCTCTCTCTCTCCGCCCCACCCCACACAGACAGGAAGCCATGACAGACGACCGGCACAGTCTTTTCCAATAATAACCTCTCAGCTGTTGCAGCGAGCTCTCGTCCCGCTGTGACACAAACACTCTGTGGACGTGAACTTTATTCTGACATCTCTCTCTCTCTCTGCCTGTCTCATAGTCTCTCTATCACACACTCCATCCTCACCTTCATAGATGACTTGGCAGTAAGCGTCACTGATGTCGTCGTCCGGCGTCTGCAGACGCTCTGCACACAGAATGAACACACGCAGCATGGCTCACGCTCACACTCACACACACACACACACACACTGCTCGCAGTTAGATTCCTGCAGCAGACGCCGCCGTGTTGTCCATATATGGGCGTCAGTGTCTCCTGAAAATGAACAGAGATCCTTAAAATGAACAGAGATCAATAAGAGAGGAAAAAGAGAGAGATAAAGATAAAAATGGGCGAGAGCCACAGAGAATGAATAGGGACCGAGAGAGCGACTGGTAGAGCTGCAGCTTTCAGCTGTCTGTGCCACACACACACCCCCCCACCCTAACTCCCTCCCTCTCTATCACACACACACACACAGACTTTGGGCAAGTGCACTAGCTGACTCACGCACACGCACACACACACACAGTCCATTTAATCACAACTGGCTTAAAGGGCCAGCAACATGCACACGCACGCATGCCTTCACACAATGAACAATCCAAACCAACACACGTGGGGAGGTGTCTCGCACACACACAGACACTGCTCGCAGTTAAATTCCTGCAGCAGACGCCGCCGTGTTGTCCATATATGGGCGTCAGTGTCTCCTGAAAATGAACAGAGATCCTTAAAATGAACAGAGATCAATAAGAGAGGAAAAAGAGAGAGATAAAGATAAAAATGGGCGAGAGCCACAGAGAATGAATAGGGACCGAGAGAGCGACTGGTAGAGCTGCAGCTTTCAGCTGTCTGTGCCACACACACACCCCCCCACCCTAACTCCCTCCCTCTCTATCACACACACACACACAGACTTTGGGCAAGTGCACTAGCTGACTCACGCACACGCACACACACACACAGTCCATTTAATCACAACTGGCTTAAAGGGCCAGCAACATGCACACGCACGCATGCCTTCACACAATGAACAATCCAAACCAACACACGTGGGGAGGTGTCTCGCACACACACAGACACACACACAGATGAGACTGAATCACACGACTGTACATCAGCAGACGAGCGGCGCTGACTCAGGGTCAAGCCCTGGTTGCCATGGAAGCGTGACTCCCCGGTGTTTCCAGGGAACAGCATCACATCCTTCATGGGATAAAACTAATTTGTCTAGAGGGCTCGTCTTCTCAACTTGACTTTTTCTCCAGATGATCAAGTTCTGGAGTTCAGGGGCGTTTCAGGAGACTTTGGGGGCCTCAGCTGTAAGGGACCTGCGGGGAACCCGACATCATCATTATACCATATAAATATAGTAAATGACCAGCACCGTCCCAACACACACACACACACACACGTTTAAAAAGCGGAACAATCTTGACGTCTGTGTTTAACTCTGTAAGACGTCTCATGTGAGCGTCTCTGAGGGGTTCAACAGAGCGCTTCGATTGGACGAGAGGAGAAAAGGCGAAGCGAAAGAATTCCAAAGATTTAAACTCGTGCGACTTTTGAAAGGTTCGAGCGTCTGAGCTTCCTCTCTCGCACCTCCAAACCTCAAACTCTGACTTTGACCTGGTGTGAAAAAACAGAGTGGAAGAAAACCAGTAACAACAGGGTTGATTTTTATATTTATTTTAATTATGGGTCTCTATGGGAAACAGAACTGGAAACAAAACTGAGTTTGGAAAAAATATTCAGGGAATAATACACAGACACTGGTTTAAAAAATAAATAATTGATTAATAATTCCATCGATATTTTTTTGCGTAATCCTGCTGAGAGACAAACATACAGATCAAACATCCTCCCTGGCCGAGGCGATTATTGTAATAACCATTCATTCATGACTAAGATGAGACGTGTAGCAGATGAAAGTCAAACACAAAGAAAATTATTCATGTGATGAGTTCACATTCGAAAGACGCGAACTTCGATGGTGCGAATGACGGGAGGACGCTAAATTCAGCCCAATCGCTCCACTTGCTCGAGTTCAAATATTTCAACTCCACTATATGCGTGATGCGATGTCGCGAAAGCCAAGCAGCGTTGAGATTCTACCACTGATGCCGACGTCGCAGTCTGATATTTGTGGGTTGTTTTTACTCATGTGAGTAAAACTCAAATGATCCTTGTGCGAGTTACGTCTCGGACACTCGAGTAAAGAGTCGGACGGAGTTTTAATCCCAATGGGACCAATCAAGATAAAATCTATTATTTTTGAAGTATCACGATTGATGTAAAAGCCCCTGGATTACACATTGAGCCCCTCGGCAGCGGCTCCACTCGACACCTTTTCACAAAAAATAAATAAAAAGATCAGTATCCGAAAGCCTGGATCAATCAGAAGCGAGGCCTTGAGAATGTGGCGACGTGCTCGTCGGTGGTTTGTGTCGATGTTTCTGGAAGTATTTCTGGAGAACAAGGAGAAAAAGGGGGAAGAAGTACACAAACAATGTGAGTCCATGTGTGAGTATCGTCAGGACGAGGCGATTCAGGAGCAAACTTTGACTTTGGGCTTTTTGACTTTGAAGAACTTTTACAGCCACAAAAAACTATGACACACTAGAGGAAAGAGAAAGACTGAAAAGGCAGAATATGTCTCCTTTACATGTGCTTTCTTTTTCTGCGATCGTACCTGTAGGTTGTCGTAGTGTCTCTGGCTGCCGCAGTGATCCTCCTTGGCGCTGCTCTCGTTCAGGTAGAACACGCGGCAGAGGTTACAGAAGTAACCCGACTTGGGGACCACAAACTCCTGACCTGAAGGGACGCATGAACAGGGAAGTGAAAACTGTGAGAAAACAGTTTTCTTATATATATTTTGTAATCTAATGTAATAAAACTGTGTGTGTGTTTCTCACCGAGCGGGTTGTTGGGGCTGAACGGCGGCAGGTTGAGGTCGGCAGCAACGCAAGGAGACTGAGAACGAGATCTCTTCGCCTCAGGTCCGACGAGCTCGCTCTTCCTTTTGGTCACAACTGAAGAAGAGAAGAAAAAAAGACATAATCATTTCTGAAAATCAATTTCCAAGCAAAATTCCAAACATTCTCTTGTGTCTCTGAATATTTCAGACAGTTTCAATAAAACATGATGGGAAAGTTCAAATAAAATGTTTGCACTGAAACCATTCTAAAATATTACATACTTGACATAAAAATAAATGAGGGACAATCATTATTGGAGCCCGAACAATCCAGAGTTTTGGGGCCCGATGTCGATATTCAGGAGTAAAAAACACTCTGATAACGATTTATCGGCCATACAAAAAAATCCTGGCAGTGATTCCTAAAATGTCGTTCCTTACGACAAAGAAACGTAATTGTGTCTCGATAGGTTATAGTTTAACCATAAACTTAAAGTTATAATAAATGGAAATAAAATTAAAACACAAATACAACCAAATAAATAGATCTTGAATTAAGAACTTTTGAAAAAAGGAAAATGAAAAACACACAATGTTGTTTATTCTATAAAAAAAACCTGTTTAATATCGCAAACAAATCTACACGAATGTGCGTGTGTGTGAAATATTATCGTCACCTTTAACGTCCGGCCTGCTCCATCCTTCCTCCTCCTCCTCTCCTTCCTCCATACATCTCTCCAGGCTCTGGCTTTCAGGGTGCTCGGGCCGCAGGTCCTGCCCAGCAGAGGCAGCGTCCACGTGGGCCTGACTAGCTCCGCCCCCCTCGGACTTCTGGATCTCTCGCTGGCCGTCACTCGATAAGGTGGATGGATCTTTGAGGGGCGGCACGTCGGAACCAGACGATTCCCGTTCGTCCTCTCTCTCGTCTTTTGCACCATCTCTGTTCCCTCTGGTAGATTTTCTCACTGTTGGTGGAAAGATAATAAATTGAGCAAACTCAAGAGAGATAAAACTTGTTTGTATAAAAGATAAAGGTGTGGGTATTTGTGTTACCAGGGGTCTTTCTGGTTCTCTTCTTTGGTCGCCCTCTTGTCCTGGGAGCAGCTTCCTGTTCTTCTTCCTCCTCCTCCTCTTCTACTTCCACCTCGTCGACGGTCACAAAGTTCACACTCTCCTCTACAGAAATGAAAAAACAAAGTAAATACCGGATCCTGTGATGTTTTCACAAATGTCAAGGGTGTTGTGTGAAGAACTTTCAAGTTCCATTTCAAAGTGTTGCTTTATTAAAAACACCGGAGCCTCTCCTGTGCTCCGTGACTGAATGTGTCCAACAGAAATGCACCTTGGGCGTTGTAGTTCACTTCTTGTTTGACATCATTGTGTGCACATGCTTCCAATCTTTCGTTTTGAAACCAGATAGAAGTTGTTCATCTTTTAACACTGACGATATCCAACGATGTCTATGTAGAGTAAGAATAGGACTTTTTGTAGGAGAGGCTCTTATTCTGAAGGGTCTGAAAATTGATTTTGCTTCCATGGCAACTAACAGGATTATTCCTCCGATCGAGCATAATTGTTTGAACAGACCCACAAATACACTCTATGTACACACGCTGCAGTTTTTAAAAGGTAACACACCTGTGACGTCATCATCGTGTTTGCGTTTAGCAGATCTCGGCGATTGCTCGGCTTCGTCCGCCTTCTCATTGTCGCCGGCTTCGTCTAAAGTCACCAAAGTCTAAAGAGAGAGAGGGATGAGATCTTCAGCATAAGAGTGTGTGTGTGTGTGTGTGTAGTTCAAGGACTGTAAATAAACCTACAACTGCAGATAAATCCTCTGAATCCATGGCGACCAATTCTTCGGATGCTTCCACAACAACGCTGCTACACCTTGGCGAGTCTTCTTTAACAGCTGGTACCTCTCCTTTTGGACAAGTTTCATCATTTGTCTTACTCGTTTCCTTCACCGACTCTTCTTGATCATCTTCCACAGAATCTACGATCTGATAGACCGGCTCCTCCTCCTCCTCGTTTCTGGGTGATCCTGAGAGAGATGAGCTTTGCTCCACCAGCTTATCGTTTTTGGATGTTTTCTTCTTTCTCGCGCTGACAGACTGTTCTGTGGAAGGATGGTCGTCAACCATCTCATCCTCCACAGAATCAAGAATCTGAAACAACACCTCTTCTTCGTCAGCCTCTTTGTCTTTGTCGCCCTTCTTCAGTGTGACAGTCTCATTTTTAGTTGCTTTAACCGCTTTCTTTGGTCTTTTCCGTTTCCCTCTTCCTCCTGTAGCAGGCCGGTCGTCCTTCACAACCTCCTCGTCCTCCACAGAGTCTAATATTTCATAGGTAGCATCCTCGTCCCTTGACTCTCGTACAGTGATGTCACTCTTCTTTGCTTCCTGTGATTCTCTGGCAGGAGTGCGTCTCCTTCTCGTCGGCGTGTCCTCTTCCTTTGTTTTGTTGACCTGAGAATCTTTCTTACTTGTTCTTTCCCTTCTTCCTCTGGTCGATGTCGTCGTAGTTGGTTCTTCAGTCGCAGTCTCATCTTCCACAGAGTCCAAAACTTCAAACGAAGCTTCCGCATCTCCGTATGGTTTTTCAGATACTTCAGTTTTATCCTCCTTCTTTCCTCTCTGACTTCGTCTTCTGACAGACCTTTCTGTGGTGGTCGCATCTTGAACCGGTTCATCTTCAACAGAATCCATTTCATACACTATCTTTCTACTCGTTTCTGTCCTGTCCTGTCTGGTCCTCAGACCACTCCGAGAGGTATCTTCCTCTTTATCTATTCGCCCGATGTCTTCTTTAGAAATCTGAGCACCAGAAGTTTCATCGTCTATTGCCGTCTGATCATCAACTGAGTCCAAAATCTCAAAGGTTTCTTGTTGGGTAACATCACAGGTGAGGTCTTTTGGATCCTTTCGGTCGCAGACATTAAGAGGCAGCTCTTTTTCGAACAACTGCTGTGCTTGGTTTTGGGTAGCACCGTCTACCGCTTGAAGAGAAGAGTCCAGTTCCATTTCACTGCACTTCTCAGGGCAGGTCTCGCTGTTGTTGTTGACTTTGGCTTTCTCCAGGTCGTTCAGTGTGTTGTCCTTAAAATCAGTCTCCAGATTCTGGACTTGGTTCAACCTTAATCCCTGTCCCTGTGCAGGAGGATGCGTCTCTGGTGATGTTTCTATTTTTGTCTCTGACTCAACAGCGTTTGCAGCGATGCCCTCTGCTGACACTCTGTGGTCAGACGTCGGCACGGCACTCTCTGTGGCTTCTACGTCTTCTCTCTGTGACTCGGGAAGAGTCTCTGAAGACCGAGACGATCGTGTCCTACAACTTGAGGATGAAGTTTTCGATGCTTTGACCGGAGATCTTGTCTTGCTCTGTTGTGTTTTATGGTCAGGGGAGGAAGGGGTTTCAGGGGACAGTAAAGAAGAAGAGGGTCTGGTCGAGGATTTGGTTGACCTAGATGAGTCCTTGGTGGAATTAGAAGAAGAGCTTCTCTTTGTGGAGTCTTTGGTTGACTTGGATGAGGAGGATGAGGAAGAGGAAGACCTCTTAGAGTCTCTCAAGGACCTCGTCGAGGGCCGTTTGTCATCAGATGAAGCGTCCAAGCTTTGCGGTTCCTTTCTCCCTCTGGAGGGCCGCTTGGACGAGGCGGAGCGACGGGGGTCGGGGCTTGTTTCTTCCGCATCATCGCCAACAACTTCATCGACGGTGACAAAGTCATTCATGTTGAAATTTTGCTCGGCGCAATCGTAGGCGTCACCCCGAGCCTGGATCAAGAACAAAGAGGGGAATCAATCTTTGAAACAGTTATTGAATTAATAAAACATAACTGATAGAAACAGATGAGTGTATTTTTATAAATGACATTTAGCATTTCTGGATTAGTGTCACCAGCGAAAGTAAATTTAAAGATTTGAAGCATAGTCGTCACCTCTTTCTTATCACTCCGTGCCCTTGTTTCTTTGGTAAGTCTGTGCCGGTGAAGCGCTGCCACCAGGGCCGTGAACGTGTCCTGGTCGATCTGAGGAAGTTCTGCGGTGGTTTCTTCAGACGAGTGTGTGGGACCGAAAGCAGCGTCAGCAGTAGCATCTCTAGCAGTTGGTGACCCCTCCTCCCTCTCTGCTACTTCCTCTACATCTTCATTTGCCACCTGAGGACCAACGGTTGAGTCCAGGACGATCTCAGCTCCCAGTTCCTTACCGTCCACCTCCTTTTCTACATCACCTGCAGCTATAGCACTTGATTCTACTGTGACGTCTTCACGAGTGATGGATTCATCGGGTGCTGCTGGTTCCGCAGAGGGAGGGGAGCTGGTTTGCAGAACAGGTTGGGGCCCGTTATCAGAGAGTTCAGAAGGAGTATGGTCTGTTGGGGTCTCGGCTTCCAAAGCTACCTCGCTGGAGTTTTCAAGACGAGTCTCCAAACTAAAAGCAAAAGCAAAAATAGAAACATTTTTACAAAACAGCGTCCACCAAGGAGGTAATGTTTTCACCCCCGTCAGCTGTTAGGTTGGTTTCTTATCCCTAATTTAAGGATGCACACATACCGAGCCACACCCTCAGATGCCGAGTCCGTTGAGAAAGTGTCAAAATTCTCCACCACCCGTGTTTCAACACTGGAGTCGGCCGTCTCAACAGACACCTGAAGCAAGAGAACCAGTAATGGACTGAGTGAATATACAAGAGAAGAGGAGAGGAAGAAATTAAGAAAGTGACAACACAAAAGCAACAAACAAACTGAGAAGAGCAACATCAAGATTCATTTAAGACGTTAAAATATCAGAAACAGGTCTTGTTCTCTACATTTCAATCTTGCTTTGTGCATCAGCTGAGAACTGAACCATAAGAGACGACAGAATGGGTTCATTCAAGGGGACATTAAGAAAACCTACACTCTTTGATGAGGTTGCTGTGGGTTGCTGTCGGCTCACGACTTCAGTCCTCGGCTTTGTTGAAACATTGCCGACAGGTTCAGAGGCATCATCGGCTGACACTGGGTCGCTTTGGCTCGTCATGGCAGAGACGGGATCTTTCAAGGAAGTAAATTTACATTTTTTTTATACATATTTTGAAAAAAGGTGCTGAGATTCAGCTAGAGAGCGGTAGTGAGGTAGTTAGTACTCGTGCTAAATTAATCATTTACACCTGCTTCGAGGCAAAAATACCTTTTTCTATTGTGTTCTCCTCCATCCCTTCGGCTGAGCTCGAAGGCTGTGAAGCCTCCATCTTGACCTCCAGAACCGGTGCAGCAGACTCTGGTTCTAGAAGCTGTGATGAAGGTTCATCGGCGGCTTCTGGAGTTTTCATGTCGGTCCGTGGTATCGGACCACTTGTGTCTGCAGGTTGACCGTCTGCTTCTGCGTTCGGAGGTAGAACAGTAGGATCGTTGTTCACGTCTGTACTGGGCGCTGGTCGACTCTCACTGGGTTTGTCCGTTACAGCCTCTGTACTTGTCAATTGTTCCACTTTGACCTCAGCACAAGGTTCTACTTCCATGGGCTCTGCCACTTCATCTCCTGTTTCCCTGAGCGTCATTGGTTTAGCGTCTTCTTTTACCTCAGCTTTAACTTTGGCAGGTTTTGCTTGGTGCTTCAGTTCAGAAACTGTCCTGTTCCCTGGCTCAACCTTGACTGTGTCTTCCAGCTCCTCTACAGATTGTTGAACCTTTGTATCCAATTCTTTTGACTCCGAAGTCTCTACATCGGTTCGATTTCCTGAATTCGTGGATTTCAATGTCTCCTTCGTGGGTGTTGCAGATTTCTCTTCAACCTCTTCTTTTATCGTAGCTCCTGCTGCTGAAGAAGAGGCTGTTTCCTCTTTGACCTTTACTTCACTGACACTTTCTGAGACTTGAGTTGGTTCAGCCACAGTCACGTTTGCCGACTCATCAACCTCGGCTGTGTCGACCTGCTCCACAGCAGGTTTTGCCCTTTTGGCGATCAGTTTGGTTGAGGCGTTTTTTGCCTTCGCAACCAAGATGTTTGCTTTAGTGACCTTGGTTGAGCCTTTAGCAACCGTTTTCTCATTTGTACGTTTTCCATAGGTTGTATTTCTTTGGGGCATCGTGGTTTTCGTGGCTTTAGATGTCAGAGGTTTGGAGACACTGGAAACGGTAGGTTTTCTGTGAACGAAAGAGTTTTACATAGTTGTTTTATATGTTATTTACTATAAGTTTTCAATGTGTTAGCAATTGCTTGTCTTTCTAATTTAAATGTTGCGACAGTGTGAAAAGTGTGAAAATTGATGGCAAGTGTACATTATTGTACACCCCCAAAAAGTGATGAAAGAAAGTGCAGTAAATTCCTAACAATCAACTTTTTACTGTGGAGAATAAAACCAACACAAATTCTTTGACTACAGTGAAGTTCATCTGTGATAATGAAGCATATCTTACTTCTGAGGAGTCTTTTGCTCATCATCCTGGAAAAACAAACCAAACAAGATTTGTTATTTTACATAAATTTGTTCAAACCTTCTCAAGTTAAAAATTTAAGTAAGTGTTACTGTCCAAATATTTCTGGTTCCGGACTGTTTTATTTCCTAGTAACAGGAAGTCAAACACAGATCGTTACCTTCTCTTTGACAACAGTGACTGGGAATCCTTTGATGGCGATGCTCTTCTCGCTCTTCAGTTTTTTAGCGTCCTCATCTTTCTCAAAACGCACGACTGCCTACACATCACAAACACACATTGATTTGGATTAGCGAGACCATCAGGCCTTACCACAGGAATTTCGACAACATTTTTCTATACATACCTCCCGCTTGGACCGAAACAGTACGACTGATATGGTTTTTCCAAACTGCTCCACAGCAGTGACCACCTCAGCGTGAGAGAAGGAACCATGAACCCCCTTTAGCTTCACCACGTTTGGAGGTGAATCTTCATCCACCTGAGGGAAGAAAGACAAAACTAAACGTAAACTTTGTTGTTAAAAGCAGTCAAACTAATCTCCCTGCCATCAAACAGCTTTATGTTTAAAATGAAACATTTCTTCATGACATTGATCAAAACATTGTCAATGAGGCAGAACAGGGAGGATGGAAATTATTGACACTAACCTGAGACTTTGAGGAAGCGCTTGCCTCACTGTTGGCCTTGGTTGATGTTGTCGTCGTCTGCTTCTTCTTTGCCGCAGCAGTGGAGGCCGACGAAGAGGCAGCGGAGGAAGAGCTCTTTCTCCCAGCGGACTTTCCTCCTTTGGTCGATGTAGAGGACGTCAAGGAAGAAGACTTCATCTTGGCTAGCTCGGCGAGCAAGGCAGGGGCCAGACATTTAACCACGGCCTCCAAGTCAGACTGTTTGGACAGAGACTGGACGGCTGGAGGAACAAAAGGTGACAAACGGCATCAGATAAGTTTAGGTAGGTCGCATACCTCCGCCAAGGCCCAACAGTCCCCTTATGAAACCAGGTTTAAATCCGCTAGATCCATATTTTGTCGGGATCCACCCTTAATAGCATCTTGCGATATTAAAGTGAAAAACAAATTCAGAAACCTATTAAAATTCCGCCGATTTCAAATGGGTTATTTTGTTTTGTGGAAATCTGTTCAGTTGGTTTTGTGTAATCCTGCTAACAAAAAACCAAACAACCAACTAACGAACAAATGGACAGGGGTGAAAACATAACCTCCTTGGCAGAGGTAACTGAGGATCTAGAAATGCAAATGTTCAAACCTGATGTTTTTAGTAGATTCTTTGCCAGTGTCTCTGCGCTGCTCGACTTCTTCTGTCCAGGGGAAGTCTCAGACAAGGTTCTTCCTTCGCGGCTCCTTTTTGGAGATGAACGTCTCTCATCACTCCTCCTGGGCGAGGACCGATTGTCGTCCCTCCTCCTTGGCGATGGTTGTCTTTCGCGGCTTCTTCCTGGCGAGGGCCGTTTGTCGTCCCTCCTCCTTGGCGATGGTTGTCTTTCGCGGCTTCTTCTTGGCGAGTACCGTTTGTCGTCCTTTCTCCTGGGCGACGGTCGTCTTTCGCGGCTTCTTCTTGGCGAGGACCGTTTGTCGTCCCTCCTCCTGGGCGACGGTCGTCTTTCCCGGCTTCTTCCCGGAGACGACCATCTCTCTGCACTCCTGGACGAGGACTGTCTGTCATCCCTCCTCCACTGTCTCTCATGACTCCCTGAACGGGACCGATAACGGTCGCACCGCGGAGAGCGAGAACGAGACAGGGAACTGAAGTGTGGGAAAAAATTATTTGAAATGGGTTGATTAAACTAAACATGTATTTAAAAATGACAATTTGACAGAGAGACGTATGTCATTATTGATCGTAATCAGAATGAGCGTCTCACTGACCTGAGAGTGTATCTGAAGCTGCGTGGTGATCGTGTTCGGCTGCGTTTACCCCTACGGGGGCTAGGCGAATGGGAGCGGCTTCCAAGACTGGTTTTCTTGGGACGCTGTTGGTAAGTCGTGGATGAGGGCTCAGTTTCTCTCCTTCCGGTGCTGAAGGGAGCAGGGAACAAGTTAAGTGAACATTAGTGACAGGTACAGAAGATTTCCCGAAAATAAGCAAGGTACTAATTCTAAAGTGGTACGAAATTTACCTGAGCTCGAGTTCTATGTCTCCATTCCACTCTGGGTATCTGCGGAATAGAACGTAGACTGTCATCAAGAATCTCAGGTGACACTTCCAAGGTCCAACAAGGAAATTGGAACTTGAGGTATTAATCGAATTTATAAAGCCTGACTAAAGTTCGACAAGCCTCCCAGCAGTGCGGGTTCAAAACTCTTCAAGGTACACAGGTAGCTACCAAGTTCAAGACCTTTCATCAAGAAAAAAGAAAAAAACAAAACAAAGGACTGACTTTGCCCGGAAGACTCTGCAGGTGTCGAGGTGAAGGCTGCTACTCTGGTGGGAGTGCCACTCCTAGTGATACGGACAAAAAACACAATATTTAGACAGGCCCCATCACAAAGATCATCAGCTTCGTCATCTCAACGGTCATAACACGCATTTCTGATCCTTTAAGATTACAGCAGTATTGTAGAAGTTCCTTAGATCTTCAGAGCTTGTCCCTCTACAATGTGTCCAATTTTATCGGTTTTCGAATGAGGCAAATGTTTTTTGATGTATGTCTATTTTGTAGATAGGAAGTCCAAAAAAGGCTAGATCATTCTCTCTGGTTTTCTTCAATCTTCAACGGCAGGTATCCTAAAATTAGGATTGATCTTGAGTCCAGGTAATGTCTGGATCTCCATTGGAAAGTGATATCTCACCGGCAGAAAACTTGCCGGTCCAATCATAACCCATTATCTGACAATAGGCGGGGTTTATACCGCGACGTTGAGAGAAGCGACTTTTGTAAACAAGCAAGATGGCTGCCACTAATGAACGAGCAATTGACTAAAAGTATCAGATATTTTCAAGTTTCTCTCACAAAAACGGCAACGCTGATTCACAGACATTGTGGAATCATCATCACAGACATCTTTTCTTTGCTCTAGTCTGTTGCTCAACAGACGTCACATGATTCGTTGCTCTCACTGGTCTATCCAATGTGTCCATTGGTAACGCCTCTAGGAAATCAAAATGATCTGAGAGGTCTATGCCAGGCTATCACGACGCCTGGACGCGAGCAAAACATATTAACACAGTAAGACCCAAGCTACCATCCAAAATAAACATTTGTAAAACCTACACATAGGCCAACGTTCACTAAAACCTGTATTTCTCAGTCAGTGAAGCCGATGGAGACAGTGGCAGGAAGTGGGAGAGCATTTGACCAATTTGCAGACATCTCCTCCCAAAAAACCTAAAAACAATGAGAGCTTGAACCTTCAGCTTTTATTGAAAATCACTGCCTTTGCCTTAGTGGCCAAATTGTTATACTTAAGTTGATGAACATTGGGTCAAAGATAATGGATGTTCAATAAAAGTCAAATGTTTCAGCTCTCAAATATTTTTTGCCTTTCATGTCTCTGTCTGCATACAAGGCTGAAAAAATAAAGGTTTTACTGACCAGGTCATGGCCCTACATCAGCGTAATCTGATTTATAATCAGATTAAGCTCAAGGGCAACAAGTCTTTCAATCATTCAACATTAAAAATGCAGGAGTCAGTTCCGGTGACAACCAACATGAAGAAAGTCTTCTTCTTGGGCTCTGGATTCTCCAAGGTCTGGCTCTTCCGTCTTGTGTAGTATCAAAGTTTCCCGAGGTTATCTCGTCACAGGTCATTAGCAAGAATGGATCAGGACAAATCCATAAGAAGGTTGGGCTCCATCTGGGGTCGATGTGGACCGTGTACACGATGTATGTCCTTGTTGAGTTCCAAAAAATGTCATATGCGG
This sequence comes from Scophthalmus maximus, assembly GCF_022379125.1. Lineage (NCBI taxonomy): Eukaryota > Metazoa > Chordata > Actinopteri > Pleuronectiformes > Scophthalmidae > Scophthalmus > Scophthalmus maximus. The sequence continues at coordinate 8,495,993 of NC_061526.1, forward strand.
TGAACCAAAAATAACTGACAAAACCAAAAAAGATATTTGATTCATGAAGTACAATGTTTGCTGGGGGCCTTCGACAATACATACATACAATACAAAAGTTGAAGGTTTGCTCTAAAATAATATACAATATTAATGATAAATAAAGATGAGTGAACATCACTGAAAAAAAAATATTTACATCATCGATCAGGGAAAAGTAGCATATTGTAAAATACAAAGAATAATTTAAATAAATCAAGTTATATCCTTGTTGGTATTATTTACCCCATTACAATCTTTAAGGCAAAATAAATAAATATACTATTCGAATTAGTCTGACAGTTTAAAAACAAAAAGTTTACACATTAGAATAATTAACCCTTGTCTACTCACCTTAATACTAGTGCATTCTTTGCAACATAGAGTACAGGTATGTGGAAAGACTTTGGGGGTGACCGCCGCATAGTCGTACACCATGAACCGCGCTGGCAGACCCTTGGCGACCGGCCTCTTTGCGGGATCCTGGCGCTGGACTGACTGAAGTGGAGGAATGGCGCAGGAGAGGGGGACAAACCCTGAGCGTTCGGTGTTGCTGCGGATTACGGGAGCAGGAGGAACTGATTGCGCCGCAGAAAAATCTAGAGGCCGCATCGCTCTCCCCATTAGTGATGCTGGCTGCTTCTGCTGCGTCTGCTTCTGCTGCGTCTGGTTCTGCTGCCTCTGGTTCTGCTGCCTCTGGTTCTGCTGCTTCTGGTTCTGCTGCTTCTGGTTCAGCTGCCTCTGGTTTTGCTGCCTCTGCGACTGCTGCTTCTGGTTCTGCTGCAACTGTGACTGGTTCTGCTGCAACTGTGACTGCTTCTGCTTCGTCGGCTTCAGCAGCATCTGCCTTTGCTGCATCTGTGGCTGGTTCTGCGGCATCTGCGTCTGCTTCTGTTCAGCAACCGATGACCCTTTACCTTGAGTTACACGCCGATTTTCAGTGTCAATGGTTTCATTGCTACCAATGAGCACAAGACTAGGTCGGTCAGGATGCACACTACGGAACAGAGTGCAAGGCGGTTGGCTCTTTGATGCTGACTGGGGACCTGGTTCTTTCGAAGGATGGGACTTGGAAGCTACAGACATATAGACTGTTCTGTCGCTTTCTTTTCTTGGCAGAGAAGAAGAGCCAAGGGGAGTCTTCAATCGCTGAGCTGGATCACTGCTTAGGGGAGCTACTGATCTCATTACGGAATTGTATGAAGAGTTGGTAACAGAGCTACCTTGGCCACGTGAAGAACCAAGGGCACTGCTTTTCACCTCCGTCCTATCTTGACTGTGGTGGCTCCTACTATCGCGAGTATCCACCAACGACAAGCTGCCACTCCCACCACTGCCACTAGTTCTTCCGATCTCATCCACAACCCCTCCAGCATAATTGCCAGTATGTCCATAGTCAATCACTTTAGCGGGCTGGAGAACAGCTGATGATCCTCCAGAACTACTCAAACTGCCCATTCCACTCATACCTCTGATTGGTCGAGTTGCAGGGTAGGGTCCGGACTCAACCGCAGTCGAAGATCTCTTGGCCTTCTGATTACGGATTTGGCGCAAGATGAATGGCAGGTTGGCAGGGGTCATCTGGTCATCAGGGTACGAGACAAGATATTCCAAATCTTCTTTTTCAAGTCCAAATTGCAAAAGGATGTTTGAGGCACATTCGGAAGTGTACTTGGGGCGACTTGTCTCAGTTGGAGGTTTGTCTAGGACAGGATAGTCAAAATCACCTAATCCTGGAATGGACTGCACATCACGTGCTCGGTCGCTGGAGGAATTAAACTTACTGCCACCACTGCTTGTGTAGCTAGATGAAGCAGTTGATGGATAAAATTTGGAGGAATCATCAGTGGCTGCCTTTTTGTATTTCGGAAACCAGTCCAAGGACCTACTGCCACCGTCAACATCAGAGTGTCTGTGTCCTAGAGAGGCAGGGGTTGAGGCTATGGAATAGGAGGTCGTCCCAGTGCCCGAGGAGAGAATGTCATCTCTCTGGGTGCTGCTATAGCGAGTGCTCTGGCCTATGGGCTGATGATCCGGTTGGCCAACAAACCTCACCTCCTCTCTGGCTCTGCTACTATGCGTATCTTTAGACCCCTCTTTGTCTTTGTCCATTCCAGCCCTACTTTGGTCAGGCCTGTAGCTCACTGACATATTAAGCAGCGACGGAATCCTTCTCCCAGCATTGGCAGGAGACGCAGAAGAAGCTGCAGAAGAGCTGAAGCTAGACCCAGGTCCAAGGCCAGAGGTTGCCCGCCGAGGGTCCCTCTCTGCCTGCATACTGGTGAGTCCATATGACCCCCGTGTGGACCTCTGGTTCCCAGAGTTATAGGGGTTATATGGAGGTGGTTGAGACATGGTGTTTGCAACCTTCAGAAGGCTAAGGAGTTCGATAGCCACAGCAGTCGGGGAGGGAAGTGGTGTGGGTATGTAGGGAGCAGGTGAGTTGGAGCTGGCTGTCAGGATCAAAGCTCGACAGCCAACAATGAAATAGCAATGTTTATCTGCGTCAGTGCTAGCAAGGCTTTCAGTTAAGCCAGCCCCACGGACACAGCCGGTTGTTCAATTAGGAGCAGGCCCCCGGTGAGCCCACCAAGTAGGGGGCTCGTAAGGGCCCTGGAGCAGAAGAAATGCTCCCACACGACCAACAGCAGGGCAGAACTGAAGTTAAAAAGGAGAAAAAAATGTTATTTATTGGGACTGGATTTCCAACTTCTTGATTGGGTAACATCCATTATGTTGAATGTCTTGTCTGGTCTTGTCCACTCTGGTGCTCCCACTGTAGGATAGACATCCAGTCTGTCCTTTTTCATTTCTTGGTCTTCACTAGCAATAAAGAATGGGTGAGGCAAAGGAAACAAAGCCCAGACAGAAGGAGAAAACAAGGTGACCGCAGCATAAATAAGACTTGTCGGGCATGATGACTTTTTGGGACTAGCATGGTTTACAAACACAAGGTGACGGCCAAAAGATTCAACAGTGATTTGAAAAAAGATAAACGACACGGACCATCCTCATGCAGTACAATCAAACTAAAGTGTTTCACTCTATCCTTGCGCCGATGTCAAGTAATCTAGTCATAACTAAGTTATGGGTAAATTGCAAGTTGTTATGAACAGCTTTCAGTATACGGAGCACGATGCCGATTCATGATCAGCTTCCCAAGAGTGTTTCATGGGCTACGTCCATACGTTCATGCTTGGTGTCCAGTCCTACTCCGGAGAATTGGGGTTTTAATTTGAAAAACTCTCGAGTTAATTTTTAGTCTGCACAGCCAGAAACAATAAGTCGTCCATATTTTGTTTCCCGATGGGTGATTGAAGTATGGTCATGTGATATGCGTTTTCAGGCATGTCTCTTTTCAAAATGAAAAACGTATTAGTGTCGACGAAGCCACAGTCTGGTCATGCGGTACCCTCCTTCCTGGCTCTCACAGTACAGTATTGTAGTGTTTGTTTATACAACAAAGCCAACATGACAGTTAGAATACAACAGGCGGACACGATCAACAGGAACAACATACTTTGAAATGCAATCCAATAGGTCATCAACTGTAAAATACGTCCCAACATCCCCATATGGATGGGGAGGAAAGAGGAATTTACTAACGGCATAAAACTATTGATTTCATTTAGCTGTTCAGGGTGATCACACATAAACTTGAATATCCTTACAAGAGCTGTTAGTTCTAACAGTTAATCCACTACTTGATCGCCAGCTATTTTGATAATCGATTAGAGTCGTTTTAATGAAGGAAAAAAGTCAAAATCCCCTTCGCTCCTCTGTGACGGTAAAGTCTCGGCACCGGCTCGAGTCCTCAACCAATCAGAGACGTCGGAACCGAGCCGAACTAGCACCTGCTGATGATGCTAGCAGGTGCTAATGCTAGACCTCGGCGGGGACCGGTAACAAACCATGGCGGTGACCCGCCTGACAAGACACCGACCGCGGACACGTTCCCGTCCGTCGCTCCGGTGCTTCTTGTCGTTTCTGTTTGTGTCTCCTACCTTCCGTTTCTCCGTGTTTATGTTCGGTGCCTTCAAACTCTTCGTGTCGTCGTTGACGTTCACTCCGCTGGAGGACGTGATTACTTCCGGGTCGACGCGGCGTTCAGGTGCTCCTCCCATAGTCCGAGTTACCCATTTAGTTACACTTTTAATCAAGAGGCTTCCTAAAGATGTGTTGTTGTCCGCCGCGTCTCACCGTGTATGACAATTGACCACTCGGGGAGAATCATGTCGCAAGATTAATCGCTGACTGATTTGAGTTGCTGCTGCGATTTAAAGGCAGGAATCGGTTTCTCCTGTTTCTTCTTACGGCACTGGAATGCACCAGAAATTTCAGAGTAAAAGTCCGCACTTTCAAAGAAAGCGTTTTGTTTGTCTTAAATCAAAGTTAAAAATATATACATGAATCTTTACACTTACTCCCAAACATAACAACAAAACGGTTTCATCAAACTTAATGACCTGATTTTATTTTTTTCCTCTGAGGAACTGGCCGGCAACAAATAAGAGTCTAATTCTGTCACAAAGTGCGAGATGTACACTTTATTTTACTAAGAAAACGTGACAATTTCCCACCTAACGCCATGAATCTGCTTCTTTTTACTACACATTTATCAACAACACAAGAGTTTTCCACCTCAGCCAAGGGTAACAACCGATCCAGTGTTACAGCAACTGCAGACGGAGCGAGGCAACGTAACAGAAGAGCTGGACACAGTTTAGATCTTAAGTGTCATGGTAGATAATTTTGTGCCACACGGTGGTTTTTCTTTTTTCAGACCACCATAATCTATCGTTTTCTCATTTTATTTAAAAATCCAAAAAAAAGATCAGCAGGAGACGTCTGGATCAATCGGAAACAGAACCTTGAGAATATTGTGTTGAACCTCTTGATGGTTCGTCTTCAAGCTTCTGGTAGTGCTTCTGTAGAAAAGAAGAACACAAACAACTTAAAGCTGTGTGTGTGTGTGTGTGTGTGTGTGTGTGTGTGTGTGTGTGTGTGTGTGTGTGTGTGTGTGTGTGTGTGTGTTTGTTTGTTTGTTTGTTTGTGATCGTACCTGCAGGTTGTCGTAGTGTCTCTGGCTGCCGCAGTGCTCCTCCTTGGCGCTGCTTTCATTTAGGTAGAACACGCGGCAGAGGTTACAGAAGTAACCTGACTTGGGGACCACAAACTCCTGACCTGAGGAGACGCAGGATCAGGGAAGTGAAAACAGTGAGAATGTTATCAAATGTTATCGTCATTAAATTTAAAATAAAAGTGAGTGAGTGCAGTTTCTCACCGAGCGGGTTGTGGGGACTGAACGGCGGCAGTTTGAGGTCGGCAGAAGCACAAGGAGACTGAGAACGAGATCTCTTCGCCTCAGGTCCGACTAGCTCCCTCCTCCTCCTCTTACTCACAACTGAAGAAGAAGAGGAAAAGAAGAGGAAAGAATCAAACGATGAGATATTTAAGAACCCGACAATCATACTAACCCTCGACATGGGGTCATGGGAGTACGACTATCCAGTCAGGGGGAACGGGGCACCGGGGTTGTTGCAATTCAGTCCTCGTATAATCAAAGTAAGAGCTGCGTCCGTACACTTGGCACAAAGTCAACCCATTCTATAGTGGGTGCTGGAAAACAGCTCGACTGAATGCTCAGCTCTCTGTACCTGTAACGTCCGCCCTGCTCCATCCCTCCTCCAGGCTCTGGCTCTCGGGGGGGTTGGGCTGCAGGTCCTGCCCAGCAGTGGCAGCGTCCACGTGGGCCTGGCTCGCTCCGTCCACCTCGGCCTTCTGGAACTCTCGCTGGCCGTCACTCGATAACGACGATGGATCTTTGTCCGGTGAAGCGAGCGGGAGCGGCGCGTCTGAACCAGCCGATTCCCGTTCTTCCTCTCTGTCCCCAGCTTTTTTCCCTCTGGTAGATTTTCTCACTGTTGGTGGAAAAATAATAAATTGGGCAACTCAGCGGATTAAACTTGTTTGTATAGAAGATAGAGGTGGACGTATTATTGTTACCGGGGGTCTTTTTGGTTCTCTTCCTGGGTCGCCTTCTTGTCCTGGGAGCTTCCTTTACCTCCTCCTCTTCCACCTCGTCGACAGTCACAAAGTCCACACTCTTCTCTAAAGTAAAGATTAAGACATGATCAAAACTTATAAATCGGAATACTGGTTTCATATATTGTAACGTATAAACACAACACACCCGTGTCGACATTGATTTTGCGTTTCACAGATCTCGACGTCGTCTCAGCTTCCTCTCTGGTCTCTTCATCCTCGTTGCCTCTCGCTTCGTCGACAGTCACCAAAGTCTAAAATGAGACGAGAGAATGTCATCGTTAATGTTTATGTGCGTAGACGCAAATTTGTGTCGTATGACGATTTAACTTGCATGGCTTTAAGTTTTTGGTGTTTACATCTGGGTTTAAGGAGTCCACTGATTCGTCATCTTTGCTGGGTGGGCGGGGCTCCGGCGTGGTTTGCTCAGCCTTTCCCTCCTCCTCCTCCTCCTCTTCTACGACTTCATCCAGAGTGACGAGCCCCTGCAGATCTTCGGCCGTGATCTCGCCATCCCACTCTCGATCCTGTGCCGGAGCTTCCTCTCCAGCCTCATCAGCTCCGACCTCATCCAGAGTCACCAGCTCCTTGATGTTGACCTCTACCTCCTCCTCCTCCTCCGCTTTCCTCTGTTCTCCCTCCCTGGTCTTCTTCTCTTCCTGCTCCCTCTTTTGCTTCTTTGTGTCGACCTTTACCATCTCCTCCTCATCCTCCCCCCTCTCCTTCGCCTTCCTCCCATCATTCCGGCTGCTGCTGCTAAGGCTCCTTTGCCCCCTCTCCCTGGTCTTCCGCTCTTGCTCCTTTGTGTCAGCCTCTAGCTTCTCCTCCTTCTCTCCCCTCTCCTTCGCCTTCCTCCCTCCACTCTGGCTGCTGCTGCCCCGGCTCCTTCGCTGCCTCTCTTCCCTCTCCCTGGTCTTCCTCTCTTCCCGCTCCCTCTCTTGCTCCTTGGCGAGCTGCTTCTCTTTAGCAGTAGCTTGCCTCTTCCTCAGCTCTTCCTCCTCGGCTGTGTCGTCAGGGTAATCCTCCTCCTCGTCGCTCACTTCATCAAGGTTCACCAGAGCACTCGCGGTGTCATTTCTCCTGGTCGATTCTGGATTCTTCTTCTCCTCTGACAGTGTTGATGCATCTTCTTTTTTAACATCTGATCTTTCCTTCTTCTCCAGACCAGACTCTTCCGCAGCAGATAAATCCTCTGAATCCTTGACGACCAATTCTTCGGACGCTTCCACAACAACACTGCTACAAGTTGGCGAGTCTTCTTTAACAGCTGGTACCTCCTCTTTTGGACAAGTTTCATCATTTGTGTTACTCGTTTCCTTCACCGACTCTTCTTGATCATCTTCCACAGAATCTACGATCTGATAGACCGGCTCCTCCTCCTCCTCGTTTCTGGGTGATCCTGAGAGAGATGAGCTTTGCTCCACCAGCTTATCGTTTTTGGACGTTTTCTTCTTTCTCGCGCTGACAGACTGTTCTGTGGAAGGATGGTCGTCAACCATCTCATCCTCCACAGAATCAAGAATCTGAAACGACACCTCTTCTTCATCAGCCTCTTTCTCTGTGTCGCCCTTCTTCAGTGTGACAGTCTCTTTTTTAGTTGCTTTAACCGCTTTCTTTGGTCTTCCCCGTTTCCCTCTTCCTCCTGTAGCAGGCCGGTCGTCCTTCACAACCTCCTCGTCCTCCACAGAGTCTAATATTTCATAGGTAGCATCCTCGTCCCTTGACTCTCGTACAGTGATGTCACTCTTCTTTGCTGATTCTCTGGCAGGAGTGCGTCTCCTTCTCGTCGGCTTGTCCTCTTCCTTTATTTTGTCGATCGGAATATCTTTCTTACTTGTTCTTTCCCTTCTCTCTCTGGTCAATCTCGTCGTAACGGTGGGTTCTTCAATCGCAGTTTCGTCTTCCACAGAGTCTAAAACTTCATACAGAGTTTCCCCATCTCCGTCTGGTTTTTCAGATGCTTCAGTGAGATTAAAAGTCATCTTATCCTCTTTCTTTCCTCTCTGACTTTGTCTTCTAACAGACCTTTCTGTGGCGGTCGCACCTTGAACCGGTTGATCTTCAACAGAATCTATTTCACACATTATCTTTGTAGTCGTTTCAGATTTTTTAACTGTCCTGTCCTGTCTAGTCCTCAGACCACTACTCTTTGACGATCCATCATCTTTTCTAGCAGTCGCATCGACCTCAGACTCTGTCACCACAGTTGTTCGTCGATCTTCAACAGAATCAACTACCTGATAGGTATCTTCCTCTTCTTCTATGTGCCCGATGTCTTCTTTAGAAATCTGATCACCGGGTGTTTCATCGTCTATTGCCGTCTGATTGTCCATTGAGTCCAAAATCTCGTTGGTTTCTTGTTGGGTAACATCACCGGTGAGGTCTTCTGGGTCCCTTTGGACAAAAACCTCCTCGTCCTCCACAGAGTCTAATATTTCATAGGTAGCATCCTCGTCTCTTACCTCTCTCACAGTGATGTCACTCCTCTTTTCTTCTTCTTCTTTTGGAGAAGCTTTCTCCTCGTTCTTTGTCGTTCTCTGCTGTGATTCTCTGGCAGGAATGCGCCTCCTTCTCGTCGGCGTGTCCTCTTCCTTTTTTTTGTCGATCGGAGAATGTTTCCTAGTTGTTCTTCCCCTTCTTCCTCTGGTTGATCTTGTCATAACAGTGGGTTGTTCAGTTGCAGTCTCGTCTTCCACAGAGTCTAAAACTTCATACAGAGTTTCCTCATCGCCGTCAAGTTTTTCAGATGCTTCAGTTTTATCCTCTTTCTTTCCTCTCTGACTTCGACTTCTAACAGACCTTTCTGTGGTGGTCGCATCTTGAACCGGTTCCTCTTCAATGGAATCTAAAATCTCATACAGCTCCTCTTCAATCTCTTGGTCTTTTTTAGAAGGTTCTGCGGTGGTGCCCGTCTTTGTTATCGTTTCAGATCTTTTAACTGCCCTGTCCTGTTTCCTTGGTGATTTTTCCCTCTCTTCACTCTTGGAAGCTCTGGTCCTCGGACCACTCCTTTTTGACAATCCATAATCTTTTCTAGCAGTCGCATTGACCTCAGACTCTGTCTCCGTAGTTGTTTGTTGATCTTCAACAGAATCAACTACCTGATAGGTATCTTCTTCTTCTATGTCTTTAGAAGTCTGATCACTGGGAGTTTCAACTTTTTGGCTATCGTCGTCCATTGTCGTCTGATCGTCGATTGAATCTAAAATCTCGAACGATTCTTGTTCGTTGACATCCACGTCTTTCTTCTCACTGACATTATAAGGCAGTTTGTTTGGGATTTGCTCATGAGGTTTGTTAACATTGTTGGAGGCTTTGCAGGATTCTGCCGATATAATTTTGTCTTCTTCCTTTAGTTTTCTCTCCTTTGCGCCTCCTTTGCCCTTTGAAGCTTGTTTTCTACCCGTACCTAACACTTGGAAGCTAGCTTCAATATTTGCCTCTTGATTTTCAACAATTGCCTCTTCAAGTGCAGGTTTGTCATCAAATCTGTCGCCTACTGGAATCACATCTTCCTCAGACAACTGCTTGGCTGTGGAACCGTTGTGTTCGACCAGGCTTGGCCTCTCCTCTTGACTTGTAGCTGCTTGGTTTTCAGTAGCGCCCTCTTCACTGCTCTTCTCAGGGCAGTTTTCGCCGTCATCGCTGACGCTGTCCAAGACCTGAAAGTTCTCCTCGTTCAGAATCCGTCCGTTCTCAGGTTCAGGTAGCTGCGTCTCAGAGCCGCCCACTTGATTCCCATCATCCATGTGTTCATCTGTTTGGACATCGAATGAATCAAGGATTTGATAATTTTCACCATCATCATCCTCCTCCTCTTCCTCTTTATGTTTTTGAAAATCATCTTTCTGTGTCTGGCCCTCCAGATTCTGGGCTTGGTTCAACCCTGATCCCTGTCCCTGTGCAGGTGGATGCATCTCTGATGATGTTTCTATTTCTGGCTCTGACTCGACAGTTATTGCTGCAATGCCCTCTGCTGACGCTCTGTGGTCAGACGCTGCCACTGCTTCTCTCTGCGACAGTGAAGAAGAAGAGGATGAGGGTTTGGTGGACTGAGATTGGTCTTTTGGCTTCTTTGTTGACACAGAGGTCAAGTTAGCGGACGAGCTGCTCTTTGCAGCCACTTCGGTCGACTTGGACGAGGAGTGCGAGGAAGGGGCCCAGCTCTGAGAGCTTCTCAAGGCCAAGCGTTGCTGTTTTTTCTTCTTGGACTTCTTGGAAGAGGAGGAGCGATGTGGGTCGGGGCCGACTTCGTCGACGGTGACAAAGTCGCTCATGTTGAAGTTTTGATCTTCAAAAAGGTAGGCGTCTGAAGAAATATGGTCTTCTGTAAAATCCACAGGACCTCGGTAGGAATACCAAGTTTTCTGAAAAAACAAAATGGAAACAACAGTTTTACCCAAGGACTGGTGAAATGGACAACAGATAATTCTGAAAGTCGTATCATCAGGGGTCATTGAGGGAATTAAAAAAGCACAGGTTTACCTTTTCTCGTGCTGCATTTTCATTTTTCACACTTGGACAGCTTGTGCTGCATTTGCTGGAGCTCTACAAAGAAAATATTCAACAGTCAACTTTTGTGGATTTGTGTGACAGGTGAAATGAAACATGTACTAGACAGGGCACCTAACCGTAACCCGTGATCTTGTCAAGAATTGTACAGCAAATTTCCAGGACTACAGTACTGAGAGATAATGCAAGTAAACGTTTAAGCTAAAAGCTTAAGCTATTCATTCAGTGGTCTTTATTTTATTAAGATGAAGATTTTTACTGAGCCTGTGTTGCAGCAGGTCAATCTTTACCTCAGGTTCACGGTGACACTGGCCCTACTCGCTGGAATCATCCTCCGCCGCCGCCGCCTCTAATTGGCTTCTCACCCTGAGCTCTGCATTGCAGGTCAGCAGACGAGCAAAGTCTGCGGCTGAATCTTCCAAGTTGTTGTCATTGGTCTTTACATAGATTTCCAACAATGCATTTCATCTTCCCGAGGTGAATTTAGGCAAATCGGGATGCAGTTCATCAGCATCTTAAAAGACTTGAGTGGCGCTCAGTGGAGGACACCTACACTGAGGTCCAACAAACCTCAAAAATTCAATCAGGCCTGCAACAGTTAATCAATTCATCGCTTAATAATCGACTACTAAATTAATCGCCAACTATTTTGATAATCGGTTCAAGTTGTTTTTATGAAAAAAAAAGTCAAAATTCTGTGATTTCAGCTTGTTAAATATGAATATTTTCTGGTTTCTTTGCTCCTCTGTATAAACTAAATATCTTTGGTGTGTGGACAAAACAAAACATCATCTTGGTGGTTTTGGAAACACGATTGACATTTTTCACAATTTTATGAACCAAACAACTAATTGAGAAAAAAATCGTTAGTTGCAGCCCTAGTGGGGTATCGCTTAAGACAGTGTTTGTCTGTCTTTGTCCCCGACTTTCCTCCCTTGTCACAACACCATTAGTTCCCACTTAGGAACCAACTCTATCTGTTAACGACCAATGTGAATGTATGCTGAGTTGCGTCACCTCCTTCTCCTCACTCGGGCCCCTCTTCTCTTGGGTCCGTTTGTGCTGGCGAACTGCTGCTTTGAGGGCCCTCACTGTGTCCTGGTCGATCTGAGGAAGTCCTGCAGCGGGTTCTTCACACGTGACCATACCTGAGGCTGAAAGTGCGGGACCACAAGCAACGTCAGCAGAAGCATCTCTGGCTGTTGGGGAACCCTCCTCCCGCCTCTCTACTACTTTCTCTACATCTCCATCTGCCGGAGGACCAGCGGTGGAGTCCGGGGCGATCTCTGCTCCAAGTTTCTCACCGTCCTTCTCTGTTTCTACGCCACCTCCAGCGACAGAACTCGACTCTGCAGAAGGAGGAGAAGGCTGTGCTGGGGGATTGGCTTCAGCAGGGACGACACTCAGGTTTATAGCGATCTCATTGGCTTCCTCAAGACGCTGCTTTAGGCTCTTCAAGCTAAAATCAAAAACGGGGGGGGGGGGGGGGGGGGGGGCGTTAGGGGCTCTTACTGTAAAAGCGTTTCAGAACTGCAACTAATGATTAAACTGTAGACCAAGAATCTATGTCAGAGAAATATATATGATAATATATACTCACGGCTCGAAGCGTATGACTTTCTTCCTGTGTACAGGAAAAAAAGGAAGGTCAGTTAAGATGTGAAGACGGGACTGAAAGATATAAAAAAACAAACTTCATCGAAGACGGTGTGAGGGGACAAGAAAAGACATACAAAGTTACTCTTTTTGCTTGAGAGCCTGGTGAGAAAGTGTTGTACTTCTTCACCACCCGTGCGACACCGCCAGAGTCGAACATCTCGACACAAATCTGAGGTGAAGAGAGAGAAGAAAAAAAGCACACAAAAATAATTACATTTGATTAGAGATGTTCCCATTAGAGGCCGACCGATATGGATTTATTGGGGCCGATGCCGATATTGATATAAGGGAGTACAAGATTCCCGATACAGACACATTGGCCGATATATATATATTTATATACATTGTCATACCCTGTTGGCGAGCGGCAGGAAGTTGACATAAGTAGCAATGGACTCCACCACAGTCATGACCATCTTGATGAGGTCGACGGTCGTCTCAGAGATTTCCACACAGAGCAACCGCTCCTCCAGACCCTCTGGCTCTGGAACACCCTAAAAAAAAAAGAACAACAAACAGCTGGCGTTGAGTAGGGGGGAATCGAGGAAAAACTGCTGCTTTCAGATGAAACTGAACGATCAATAACTTACAGCGTTGCTCCATTTCATCATAGATGTGTACATGAGCTCCTGCGGAAAGAGGACAGGTCGCAGATGGTCAGAGATGACGCATTCAGGTTTTACATTCAGAATTACACTTTGCTCTTATTATCATTAATCTGACATTTCTATAGCGGGACGACCCTCCAGATGATAGCCTGAACGATTCCTAGGTCGTGTGAGGAGCAAGGGGACGATCAAATAAGGGAACTGGAATGTAGCCACAGAGCAACGTTTTTCATTATTTCCTCAGTATGCGGTACCTCTTTTGAGTCAGGAAACATGTTCTGTAAGACGAAATGGATGTTGAGTGCGAGGCCCCCGACAGAAACCGGGTTTGTGATGTGATCTCGGGCGAATCTGCAGCACGTGGCCCAATCGCTGAAATGCAAAAAGGCCTGTAGAAGAAGGAGAGGAAAGATTTGATGATACGGTTCAATCAATTGTGAACACAACGGCATTTTTGTGGCTGTGTCGTCCTCACCCTCCTCTGCAGCGTCAGGACGATCACGTTGTAGTAAAGGGAGTGGAGGTTTTGTTTGGGGAAATAAGGCCACACCAGCATGGCCACGTCCTCGTGCCTGTAGTCTCCTTCTGGTAAACCGGTCAACATGATTGTGGGGAACGTGGAAGCGTGACGGTTGGCTTTCTGAAAGGTCACAAAGTGTTCTAAAGTCAAAGGTTTCAACCAAGAAAGAAAAAAACTCTGAACATTGTACTTCCTTTGTCCTTTACAAATGGTTCTGGAACCTCTCAGTTAAATCTTTGATTTCTAAGGGGAGTACACAGGATGGAGATGATGAAGATGTGCTCACCTCAATGTCCTCATTCCCTTTGACGCTCAGATATTCTTGGGAGACAAAAATGAACGCAGTCACTTCACTGAACAATAAGTCAAATTGTTAAATTCAGCTGCTAAGACGTGGTTTCCAGTTCTTACCTGGGATGATGAACCATGGTGAAATCGTAGGGAACACATAGGGACTAGCTTGCATTGTGACCCAAAATGGTGAAATGCTGCCCAGAGGAACGCCACATTTTGTGATCGGGACAACTGCCCCGGCAACAATATCCTTGCTATCCGGCATTGCTTTCGCAGCAATTCTTGGAGCTACAAGAACAAAAAGCAAGCAGAGTTTTGTATATATATATATGAGAAGGTACACAACAAAGGTGCACATTATTGTTATTATTTTTATAATTCCCAGTTGGTAATCCAGCCTTTAACATGTCTGATGAATCTCACAACACAAAGACTTACCCAGAGCTGTGCAACCAGTGTGCGGCGTTTTCAGCCTGCGTACTTTGTGAGCAGGCGCCCGTTTCAGGAGGCTGTACCAAACTCCGAGCCGATCGGCGTCACGACTGGACTCAAATTGGACAAATACCTGAATCACGTACACATAGTACAGATGAGAGTAACGGTTTTCCGCTCACACCTCACGAACAAAACAAATTTCAACAGGATCATTTGTGATGCAAAATTGCCGCCTACTGGCGTCTTTGCATTGTCTGTGTTTAGAATCTCATCGCACAATTCCGCTTTGCGTTTGGTGTGAAAGCATCTTAAAAAGAAGTCTTTTTAAAGTTAGTGAAGCACACATGCGGTTTGGGAGTGTTTATACCTTGTTGAGGAGAGGCAGGTAGTTGACGATGGAACCGATTTTCCTCAAAGCTTCCCTGAGGTCTCTGGCCTCGCTTGGCGAGATGTTCGTAATGAAGATGGTTCGATCTCCATTGTCAAGCACCGGCTGCGTCAAGATGAAGAAGTCAACGTTCAAAACCGCAAGAGTCAAAAGAAGGACAGAAAATATGTGTGTGTGTGTGTGTGTTACTTACGTAGCTCATCCGCTTCATCAGTGATTTATAGAACCCAATCTGAAAGAAAAACATCAAAGGAGGCAGGATTTAATATACAGGGACATGTACAGACTTAATGGTTAAATACGAGCAGCGTGTGGTAACGTGCCCGCTCACCGGCGTCATCGCTATGCCATTGTCCACGACACTCAATTCCAGAAAACAGTTATTGAGAACAACTTGATTCCTTCTGTTGACTGTCAAAATATAGTGCACATCGTTCACCGACGGCATCAAAACAAAGGCCTTGCAGGGAAAAACAGAAACAAAGATGACATGTTATTATCAAGTCGAACCGACGCACAACACGCAACACAGCACATCTCTGCTGGACGGCAGACACGGGTAATGCATTTATTACTGTCAGCATTGAAAAATGCAACGATAAATTATGTTCAATTGTTAAGAATCAGGAGTAGAAAACAAAACTGATGGAGAACTAAAAGACAACAGCAAAAATATGGAGTGATAAAGCAAACCAATGCGATTTATAACCCGTTGCCTACCATGCGTGACTGAGGAATGACGTAGATGTTTTCGTCTTTGTACTCAAATCCGTACGGAACAAGCAGGTTGGCGAGGGCTTCCTCCGTGTAGCAGCCATCGAAATACTTCGGCAGGTTGGATATCATCATCGTCTTCTTGCCGAGTTGAAACAACTGTGAAAAAGAAAAGGCAATGATTACTATATATACTTATATGTATATATATATATATAACCTTTAAATATTGCAAGAGTTCGTAAAAGGGGGTTGACAAAACCTACTCTTTTCGAAAAGGCCGTTTTGTTGTGGAGACACGCTGCAAGAGAAAGGACAAAAAGTATGATCACATGGCGGTCAACTTGTGCTCTACGTTGATCCGATGAAGGCAGTTTCTTACTGATTTTTTTTTGAAGAAGGCGA
Source organism: Scophthalmus maximus (assembly GCF_022379125.1). NCBI lineage: Eukaryota > Metazoa > Chordata > Actinopteri > Pleuronectiformes > Scophthalmidae > Scophthalmus > Scophthalmus maximus. The sequence continues at coordinate 8,511,591 of NC_061526.1, forward strand.
CGTTCCACCATCTCCCCAACGGTCAGAGCGGTACTAACTTTAGCCGAAGAAGAAGACGAGGCTGCCGCGGGTTGCTGTTGGCTCACCACTGCTGCCTTTGGCTCAATTTTGACGGGTGCTGCTATTTCCGGCGACACAGCGGAAACGTTGCCAACAGCTTGGGATTCGTCCTCGGCTGATGCCGGATCCCTTTGGCTCGTCACGACAGATGCAAGATCTTCAAAAAAGAAGAAATTTAAACAAGATTGGCGGCAGCAGCATTTCAGGGTTTTGGCTCAGAGCCTCGGACATTGTGGGTTTTGGACTTTTTTAGACTATCAAAAGGCCTATTCTTGAAACCACCATCCTTCCATCAAACCTTTACCCACGTACCTTTTTCTATTGTGTTCTCCTCCATCCCTTCGGCTGAGCTCGAAGGCTGTGAAGCCTCCATCTTGACCTCCAGAACCGGTGCAGCAGACTCTGGTTCTAGAAGCTGTGATGAAGGTTCATCGGGGGCTTCTGGAGTTTTCATGTCGGTCCGTGGTATCGGACCACTTGTGTCTGCAGGTTGACCGTCTGCTTCTGCGTTCGGAGGTAGAACAGTAGGATCGTTGTTCACGTCTGTACTGGGCGCTGGTCGACTCTCACTGGGTTTGTCCGTTACAGCCTCTGTACTTGTCAGTTGTTCCACTTTGACCTCAGCACAAGGTTCTACTTCCATGGGCTCTGCCACTTCAACTCCTGTTTCCCCGAGCGTCATTGGTTCAGCGTCTTCTTTCACCTCAGCATCGACTTTGGCGGGTTCCGCTTGGTGCTTCAGTTCAGAAACTGTCCTGTTCCCTGGCTCAACCTTGACTGTGTCTTCCAGCTCCTCTACAGATTGTTGAACCTTTGTTTCCAATTCTTTTGACTCAGAAATCTCTACATCGGTTCGATTTCCTGAATCTGGGGATTTCGATGTCACCTTAATGGGTTCTGCGGATTTCTCTTCAACCTCTTCTTTTATCGTAGCTCCTGCTGCAGACAAATTCTTCACTGGTGTTTTGGGCTCCTGCGGAGATGAGGCTGTTTCCCCTTTGACCTTTACTTCAGTGACAATTTCTGAAACTTGAGTTGGTTCAGCCACAGTCACATTGGCTGACTCATGAACCTCGGCTGTGTCGACCTGCTGCACTGCAGGTTTTGCCATTTTAGCGATCGGTTTGGTTGAGGCAGTTTTTGCCTTGGCAACCAAGACGTTTGCCTTAGTGACCTTGGTTGAGCCTTTAGCAACCGTCTTTGTTTTGACTCTAGAGGTTAACGGCTTCTTAGGGCCTTTAGGTGAAGTTTTGTGATGTGTAGGGAGAAGAGCTCGTTTGGGGGTTTTGGTTTTTGTGGCTTTAGTGGCGACGACTGGTTTTCTGTGAACAAAGGAGCAAACAAGGTTGAGCAGAATTGTTTTGCGTTTTAAATTAACACAATGATTCACATTTAACATACAGGAATGATATTCACTGAATATTTACAGCAAAATATTGACAAACATAAAACCATTGAACTGTGTGAATGAAGCGTATCTTACTTCTGAGGAGTCTTCTTTTGCTGAGCAGTCTACATACATACCAAAAAAGATTTGTCACTTTAGATCAGACCACAGAACAGCAAACAACTATTAACACACACAGTCCAGATCATAAGCATTTGGACCTTTTTTTTGTGTCTCCAAACCAAGTCAAATTACATAAGTTATCTTGGCACTTTAACTTAGTTAGTTTAAAAAAATCATTTAAATTGAAGGTGCTAAAGTCAAGAATCAGAAAATGTGTCAGTGTCCGAATACTGGTCTGGACGGTTTATTCTGCAGTAACAGGTCAAGGAGGAATACCTTCTTTGTGACGACAGTGACTGGGATTCCCTTTACGACGACGCTCCCGACGCTCTTCAGTTCCTGAGCGTATTCCTCTTTCTCGAAACACACGACTGCCTGGTGTGCACATAGGTTGATGCATTAAACCATCAGGACTCACTATGTTCGAAGAAAAGACATCAACTCCGATAACTCACATACCTCTTGTTTGGTCCGAATCATTAAGACTGATTTTGTTTTTCCGTACAGCTCCACTGCAGCGAGCATGTCACTGTGAGAGAGAGAAGTCAGAATCCCTCCTAACCTCACAATGGTTGGAGGTGAAGATTTATCCGCCTGAGGAAAGAGGAAGTAGTAAAGAAAAATATAAATTTAGTTCCATCTTTAACGGTTTTCTCTTTATGAAACCAACCTTAGTCTTCATGGAGGCACTTACCTCGCTCTTCTGAAAATTGGGCTTTGTCCATGTCGTCGCTTTCTTCTTTGCCGCCATGGAGGACGACGATGAAGAGGCAGTGGCGGAGGAGGACGACCTTTTTCCTCCTTTGGGCGACGACACGGACGACGAGGGCGAAGACTTCATCTTGGCTAGTTCGGCGAGTAAGGCGGGAGCCAGACTTTTAACCACGGCCTCCAGGTCGGACTGCTTGGACAGAGACTGGACGGCTGGAGGGAACAAAAGGTGACAAACGGAGTTAGGCGAAAATCTTTCACATTGAAAATTCAAGTCAACATTAGCATCTAGACCACGAGAGAAGTGGGTTAACTATGATATGTGAATATTGCAATTTTTCAAACCTGAGTTTTCCAGCAGCTTCTTCACCAGTTTCTCCGCGCTGCTCGACCTCCGTTCGGGGAACGTCTCCGAGGGCGACCGTCTTTCACGGCTCATTCTCGGAGACGACCGCCTGTTGTCTCTCCTCCTCGGCGACGGTCGTCTCTCGCGACTACTACTCGGAGACGACCATCTCTCTTCACTCCTGCTCGGCGACGGTGGTCGCTCGTGGCTTCTTCTCGGCGAAAACCGTCTGTCGTCTCTCCTCCTCGGCGACGGTCCTCTTTCGCGGGCTCTCCTTGGCGAGGGCAGTCTGTCGTCCCTCCTCCTTGGCGATGATCGTCTTTCACGGCTTCTTATCGGAGGCGACCATCTCTCTTCACCCCTGGACGAGGACCGTCTGTCGTCCTTCGTCCTCTGTCTGTCATGACTCCTTGAACGCGACCGATAGCGGTCATACCGTGGTGAGCGAGAACGAGACAGTGAACTGCAGTGTGGAAAAAAGTATTTCAACTGTTGATTAAACTAAGGATACATTTAAAAATGTCAATCAATTTCACATTTCTTAAGTTACAATATTATTGCTCATTTCAGAGTTTGGGTGTCACAGACCGAGTGTATCTGGAGCTGCGTGGCGATCGCGACCTGCTACGATTCTTTCGCCTGTCCTTCGGGCTGCGCTGTCTACGGGGGCTGGGTGACTTGGAACGGGAGCGGCTTCCATGACTGGTTTTCTTGTGGCGCTCTTGGGAAGTCTTCGCAGAGGTCGATGGCGAGGTTTTGGCATCTTTAGCCGCGGCACTGAAGGAGAGCAGGGAACAAGACCAGCACATAGGTTAACGACAGGCAAGGACAAAGGGCACGTTTGTTCTTTGCCTCTTTGGTCGCGACTTGCCCGAAGAACTAAACTTACCTGGGTCCAGGTACGATCTCACCATTCCACTCTGGGTACCTGTGGAAAAAATAAAACAATTAAGGCGAAGGCAATAGCCAAGCGTTTCTGTGTGGAGGTAGACGATCGTGAGGTGGTTATGTTCGGGTTACACTTGTTAAAGTCAAGTGGTATCAAGGAATTGTTAACCAAAAACATTTTTTTTTAAAAAAAGGGGGGGGGGAATCATTTTCAAATATTTTTTAATAAACAAGAGATTCAAAGAACAATTAAAAAGCAAAGACTGACAGTGTCCGGAGGTATCTGCAGCTGTCAAGGTGAAGGTTGGTGTTCTGGTGGGATATCCAATCCTGGCAGTCAGAATGACAAACACAACATTTAGACAAATCACTCAACTGTCGCGACACAAGTTTTTGATTATTCCTCATTAGAACAGTCGTAAATATGTTATTCAGTATTCGAAGCTGGTCCCTCTACAAAGCGTTCAATTCCAATCCTCTTTGTGGGCGAAAGACGAAATGATGTTTCTTGACTTAAGTTAGTAAGTCCACAAAAGCAAAAAATATTTTCATTGTTTCATTGAATCTTTTGGCAATGGCGCTTTTTCAAAATATGGGAATAAACCTTGAGTTCATGTGATATTCGCCGACAGCTCAAAGATCAAGTAGAAATGTGTGTGAATGATGGATCGACGATTGGAAGATAAGCATGGGAACGAATGCAAATCCTGGATGTGGACAAAAATATTAAGGAAATTAAATCCTTCAGAACCTTTTTAATTACAGCAGATTTAATCATCTTAACTTCAAGGGCAACAAGTCTTTATCATGTATAATATGACAAATACAGGAGCCACAATTAACAGCCCCGCCCCCAAAAAAAGGTCTTCTTCTTGATGGACTCTGCGACGTCTGGGTCTTCAGCCTTGTGGAGTAAAAACTGTTGCGATCCCAAAATGTCCCACAAAAAGGGAAAATAATCGAACAGATGGTGATGTCCGTGGCGTTGCTGGTGGACTTCCAAGTTCGTAGTATTTGTAGTTTTTTTGGGACATGAAAATACTTAAATATGCCTAAATTCTGAATTAATGGCCAGAATTGGGAAAAAGTGACACATACTGTGAAATTGATTACAGTAACAACGGAATTATTGATGTGTCCAATAGTGGCAAAATAATACAAATGGAGATTCGCTAACACAGTGTGTATATTTAAACAGAATATTGACTGCGAGTCAGAAAACAAGAAGAAAGGGGTTTTTCGATCATCTGATGCACTGGTTCTTCGGATGTCCAGATTCTTCCTCGTCACGTCTCCCGAGTCCTTGGTCCCGTCTTGGTAAAATCTTAGAAGATGACCAGTTCTCATCTGGCAAGAGCTGTTAAACTCTGACTTTAATCTGGCTTTCACTAGACAATGATGGGACATCACTGAGACAAAATATTGAGTTTTGAGCAACAGTGCACAGCTTCTAGGTTGAGGAGTTTTTGGTAGCATGATATAGTAATTACTGATCTATTATCGTTTCAAGAATATTTGATATTTACTTGAACATTTTCAAGGTATCCTCGTTTTTTTTAATTATTGCTACGTCACGATTAGAATAATCAAACTTTTAGCCATTGACACTGATGTAAACAACCCACAGTGTTCTACTCACCGTCATACTTGTGCATTCTTTGTGACACAGAGAACAGGTGTGTGGAATGACTTGCGGTGAGGCCGCTGCGTAGTCATACATCATGGCCGTCGTTGGCAGCTTCTGAAGGCCTGGTAACTTTACTAAACGCCGGGTCATCAACCCAAAGACGTCCCATGTGTTTGGGCTTGGCTGAATTGGAGCTGGAGGAACGAAGGCAGAGCGAGGATCACCGGGAATAAACCCTCCATGTTGCATGGTATGGACAGTGTTCATGGTGCCGGAGAGGAGAGAATCAGCAGGTAAAATTGGAGTCCAAAACTGATTCCCTGTTTGCGGTACAGGCTGTGTCTGCTGCGCCTGTGCCTTCTGCATCTGCTGCGACTGAACCTTCTGATTTGTCTGCGCCTTCTGCATCTGCTGGGACTGGGCCTTCTGCGTCGACTGCATCTGCTGGGACTGCGCCTTCTGCGTCGACTGTGACTTATGCATCTGCTGGGACTGCGCCTTCTGCCCCTTCTGCGTCGTCTGCGCCTTGTGCGTCGTCTGCGCCTTGTGCGTCGCCTGCGCCTTCTGCATCTGCTGCGACTGTACCTTTGGCTTTGGCTGTGTCTGCTCCAATTTCTGCTGCTTCTTCGTCTGCTCAGGAACCACTGACTGTTGGCCTTGGGTTTTACTCTGAATGCAACTGGGATAAGTCTTATCAATGAGCACGACACCGCGTTGGCCAGGATGCGCACCGTGCAACACAGTAGCAGATTGTGTGATTTTCGACACTGACATACGATCTGCTTCTGGTTCTTTAAAAGGCAGGGGTTTGGGGGCTTCGGAGGTGAACACTCTTTCGTCTGTGTCTTTCTTTGGCAGAGAGAAAGTGGAGAAGATTGATTGAGGAGTCTGGTTTGGTTGGGTCTGCAATCGTTTAGCTGAATCACTGCTTGGGGGAGCTACAGAGCTAAGGAATGAACTGTACGAAGGACCTACATTGGTAACAGAGCTAGTCTGGACACGTGAAGTACTCAAGGGACTGCTCTTTACCGCTGTAGTATCTTTTTGCAGCTGTTCTTGCCGGTTGCTGCTACTGTGCTGCCCGTAAGTGTCCAACGACAAGCTGCCACTCCCACCACTGTCAGTACTTCTGCCACTGGTCCTTCCAGTCTCATCCACCATACCGCCAACATATTTGCCAGTATGTCCATATTCAATCACTTTAGTGGGCTGGAGAACAGCTGTTGATCCTCCACTCACATCTCTGATTCGTCGAGGTTCAGGGTGGGGTTTGGACTCAACTGCAGTCAAGGGTCTCTTGGACTTCTGAATGCGGATTTGGCGCAAGATGAACGGCAGGTTGGCAGGGGTTATCTGATCCTCAGGGTAAGAGATTAGATATTCCAAATCATCTTTTTCAAGTCCAAATTGCAAAAGGATGTTTGAGGCACATTCGGAAGTATACTTGGGGCGACTTGTCTCAGTTGGAGCCGCAGGTTTGTCTTGGACAGGATAGTCAAAATCACCTAATCCTGGAATGGACTCCACATCACGTTCTCGGTCACTGGAGAAATTAAACTTACTGCCACCACTGCTTGTGTAGCTAGACGAAGCGGGTGATGGATAAAATTTGGAGGAATCATCAGTGGCTGCCGTTTTGTATTTTGGCAACCAGTCCAAGGACCTACCGCCACCGTCAACATCAGAGTGTCTGTGTCCTAGAGAGGCAGATTGTGAGGCTATCGGATAGGAGGTCGTCCCAGTGCCGGAAGAGAGAATGTCATCTCTCTGGGTGCTGTTAAAGCGAGTGCTCTGGCCTATGGGCTGATAATTCTGTTTGCCGTGAAACCTCACATCCTCTCTGGCTCTGCTACTATGCATATCTTTAGAACTCTCCACATCTTCGTCCATTTCAGCCCTTCTCTGTTCAGGCCTGTAGCCCGCCGACTGAGCCAGCAGTGTAGGGATCCTTCCCCCAGAGTTGGCAGGAGTCGCGGAAGAAACAGCTGAAGAGCGGAAGCTAGAAGCAGGTCCACGGCCAGAAATGTGCCCCTCTCTGGCTCTGCTAATATGCATGTCTATAGACCTTTCCAAGTCCTCATCAACAGTGGCCCTACTCTGTTCAGGCCTGTAGCTCACTGACTGAGCCAGCAGTGTAGAGACCCTTCCCCCAGAGTTGGAAGGAGTCGCAGAAGAAGCTCCAGAAGAGCTGAAGCTAGACCCTGGTCCAAGGATAGAAATTTGTCTTCGCGGTTCCATCCCAGACTGCAAATTGGAGTGTACATATGGCGCCTGGTTGGAACTTTGGTTACCAGAGGCATAGGGGTTATAAAGGGGATGAGACATGGTGTTTGAAATCTTTTAAGGGGATTAAGGAGATTGATGGTCGCAGCAGTTGGAGAGAAGTGTGTTGAGTGTATGTGGGAATATAGGGAGCAGGTATGTTGGAGCCTGCATTAGTGCAACCGGAGCTTTCAGGATGCTGCCTGATGTTCAATCAGAAGCAGCTCCCTCCGAGACCACGAAGGGGTCTTGTTAGGGAGCCTGCAGCATGAAAAAGGGCACAACGCTCTTATAACACAAAGCAGAGCAGTTGAAAAAAACAAAACACAAAAGAGTCGTTATTGATTGGGACTGGTCTTCAGCTTTTTGATTGGGTAACATCCATCATCTGGAAAATTCTTGTGTCTTTGCTAGCAAAAGAGAAGGAGATAGGAAAAAGAAACAAACACAAATAGAGAGACAAAGAACAAGGTCACAGTTGTTAAGAGGTAAACATCCAGAACAGAAAACAAACGCATTTATTTCCTTTCCGTGTACAACTCCGATTGTTTTTGTTGTTCGCAACATCGACCTTTGCAGTGTGATATAGAAATTCATTCTGTTGGAATCCAAGTCTGGGCAGTCCAGTGGTTTTCATGTACAGAACACAAAGCCTAACAAAAAGCTTGACCGGAGCTCCAACGCCATCGCTGCACTCAAATATAGCCGAAAAGTGTACATGCCTCATAATCTCCAGCTTCTCAACGCTCAAGTGCTATAACATATTGCAAACACCATTTTAAAACGTTTCCTCATTAATATCAGCGGGAAAAAAAGTTTCGTAAAAGACTATTAATAAAGTGTTCAGCATAACTCATAAACTTGCTGAGCCTGATTCCGACGGTTTAAGCAGCTGACAATTAGTAAGGCTGCCTTTTCGACCAAAGGTCTCTGGAACCTTTAGTCCCAGGGAACCTTTTTATCAAGGAACGAAAAGGTTAGCCTGCATTTCCTACAGAGCAGGGGAATTAGCCTAGTGACATATGAACAACCAGCAAACTGTTCCACTCCAGCCCACCAGGTGGCCGTAAAGTAGAAGACTATACAATGACAATGATGCAAGCAACACTACAACACACCAGTAAACATGGAAGGGATTCAAATAGTGCTGCTGTTGGTAGGAAAAGACACAGGCACATAGCGTATTCAAAACAACCGAAACGTTGAGACTTTAAATGGGCAGTAAGAGATTTTAGCCAATACACTTAATTGTAAAATTCAGCATATATTTCCTCTCGCTCCGCTAGCTGTCGGACGGCACCATGCAACACTGTGTGTGCAGTTTGTGAACATCACTCCCAAAAACCTTGTGGGACGTGCTAGCGACAGACACTACGACTCAGGGGGGTTTTGGCCCCGTGGTCAGCGCGTCCGTCTCCCGTAACCAAGGCTGCGGGTTCGAGTCAGTGCAGTCAGGAAATCAAAAACAAAGAATGTTTCTCCAAAGTCGCTTGCTGCCCCTTTAAAGTGAGGAAACTGATTTTAGGGAGCCGTTGTGGAGCTTGATGGGCTTCAAGTGTTCACCCAATCGGGCATGTCCAGCGTTGCAAGCCCCGCCCCCAAAGGTTCCTGTACTTTCATAGGAGTACTACCTCTTCAATCAAGGACTTCCAAAAAAAGGGGGGGGGGGGGGGGGGGAGATTTTCCCCAAACTTACCCTGCCTTCCATTAAATATCTAAGCTTGGAACCCTGAAGTCGGGATGGTGATTTTTTAACTAGTTCCGAGTTCTGAGATTTTCCAGGAAAGATAATGCTGCATTCCAGTATACCCCGGAAGTCGGAGCTCGGAAGTCGGGTTTATCGTTCCAGTATAATCTCGGAACTCGGAATTACGACCCCCGAGTCGGAAGTTGCAGCTGGAACGCCCCCAACAAGGCACCAGCCCGACTTCCGGTGGGTCCGACTTCGAGGTATGACGGAACACAGCATGAACCCGACTTCCGAGGTATAATAGAACGCAGGGTCAGTGTCAAACCAGTTTCCTGTGTTGGAAACATGCAGAGTTCCTGGGAAGGTTCCTGGTTCCTTGGAGGAAAGTTCATGTGGTGGAATTCTAATTCTTGAGTTACTTCTTGCGGGACCTGCAGATGCACCATCCTCCCAATTTATAAGACAATGTACAGGGAAAACGATAATGAGGCTGTGATTTAAAGATGGAACCGCTTCCACAAACTTGCTTTAATCATCATCAAAACACCCCTGAGCTTTAACGAGGAGGAAGAAGACGAAACAGCCATCTTGGTGACTTGAAGAGAAAAGCCCCATTAAAAGTGTGCGTCACATCAGCACAACCACAAATCCAGTGACACACGCGATACATGACATGCTTTGACCGGTCGACTTATATCGACATTCGTCCGGTTCGAGAGTGTAAATGTTGTTCAAAGATGTTTGGAACGACGATGCTAGGAGAAGCTAAGCTAGCTGCTGCTAGCATGCGCTGACGTGGGGCCCCGGTGGCGAACAGACAAACAGGGTGACCGTAACAAACACGTCTGTCGCTCCGTGTTGTTGTTGTTGTTGTTGTCGTCGTTGTTGTTGTCGTTGCATACCTTCCGTTAGCAGCGGCGTCCACGCTCTTCCTCGGGCCGACGGTGGCTGGGAAAGTCCCATGCGGTTAAGACGGTTTACACTTCCGGTGTGGTTGAGCAGCCTTCAGAGTAAAAGCCAGTAGAAAGTAACCATATTAGGAGGAGTGGGTGGGGGTGTGGCCTGACATGTCCACCTACACCTGGGACCTGCCCCCCATTGGACGGTACTAGCTGTCAATCACGTGGGATCCTATCCCCCAATGGGGCCATCGTTTACAAAATATAGACGTGAGTAGCTCTTTACACGCGTGGCTCCTCATCACAATCAATCAGGAAAAAAAAATACATGTATGTGTTACATGTGAATGTCAATTATCATTTCCATAAAATTTTATTTCACATTCCTTTGTTTTTTCCTTTTACAAAAATGCCATTTATCCCCAAAAAATGAAACGCAAACAGAACCAATAAAAACCTGTGTAACTGAAATGAGTCAAAAATGATTGGACCCTTTTATAGTGTTTAAAGAACCGGCAGCGAGACGACCGAGTCAATTACAGAGACGATATTGTATACAATCCAGGTACCATTACTAACTTTTAAAATCATATGCAACTTTAAAAACAAATTCATAGACGCTACACAATACATTATGAAATAAAAACATGTCTAATTAAATAACAATAATAATGTGAGACCAATGTTATGATGATTGTCAGCTTTTGTTTCACTATTGACTGAGACAAGGCCGCAATTCCCCATCAACCCCTTTGCTTCCTGTTTTGCCAAAATGTTTTAATTAAATGACTTATTTTTGAATCTTACTATTTGTGACCGGACCTATTCCGGACCCAAATCGCTCATATTGAGTAACTCCATCTCAAAAATGAATACAATAATCATTTACACATGAATAAAATCAGACAGTAACAGTAAAATGTAACAGTAGTAGAGGAGTTGGACGGAGTTTCAATTCCAATGGGACCAATCGTGCTAAAATGTATTTGCATATATTTGTCAACTGAGATGATTCTCTCGCCCGACTTTTAAAGGCACGTTAAGAAAGAAGAAGAAGAAGAAGAAAAAAGATCAGCAGGAGACATCTGGATCAATCAGAAACGACACCTTGAGAATATTGTGTTGAACTTCTTGATGGTTTGTCTTGAAGCTTCTGGTAGTGCTTCTGAAAAAAAAGGAGGAAGAACACAAGCAACGTGAAGCCGTGTGTGTGTGTGTGTGTGTGTGTGTGTGTCTGTTTGATTGTACGGCAGTGTTTGCGATCGTACCTGCAGGTTGTCGTAGTGTCTCTGGCTGACGCAGTGCTGCTCCTTGCCGCTGCTCTGGTTCAGGTAGAACACGCGACAGAGGTTACAGAAGTAACCTGACTTGGGGACCACAAACTCCTGACCTGAGGAGACGCAGGAACAGGGAAGTTAAAACAGTGAGAAAAACAGTTTTTTTGTGTTTTTAATCAACTGTTATCGTCATTAAATCAAACTGTGTGTTTCTCACCGAGTGGATTGTTTGGAATGAACGGCGGCAGTTTGACATTGGCAGAAGAACGAGGAGACTGAGATCGAGATCTCTTCGCCTCAGGTCCGACAAGCTCCTTCCTCCTCCTCCTCCTCTTACTCACAACTGAAGAAGAGAACCAAACGATGAGATATTTAAACGACAGACGATCACGCTTTTTAAAAAGAGGTAACACCCACCTGTTACGTCGTGTTTGCGTGTTTTCTTCTCTTCCTCGTCGTCACCTGGTTCGTCTAAAGTCAACGAAGTCTAAAGAGAGACAGAGTTCTTTAGCATCGGTAGAAACTTGGGATGCTTTTGAATCTCCATCTTTAGGACATTGAGCCTTTCGCAAGGAAAATATGTTCATTTTCTGAATTCAAGTTCTATATATTCGTTTTTTCTTTTCCTTTCATGGTTATTCATGATTGCCTTTATGGTTACACTGTGAAAAATCAGACCTTAATTACATTTCTTTGTCATAAAGGTTTGATGACGACATTTGTGGAATTTATGCGGTGACATATTGGTATTGGAATTTACATTGGCCCCCTAAGAATCCATATGAGTCTGTCTCTGTTCTTTACCTCTGGGTTCAATGAGTCCACTGATTCGTCCTCTTTGCTAGGTGGGCGGAGCTCCAGCGTGCTCCACTCAACCTTTTCTTCGTCTCCCGGCACGTTCTTGCCATCCCACGCCGCCATTTCCTTCCCAGCCTCGTCCGCTCCGACCTCGTCCACAGTCACCAGCTCCTTTGTGTCGACCACTACCTCCTCCTCCTCCCCCTCCTTTTCTCTTCTGCGTTCTTTTTTAGTTGCTTTAACCGCTTTCGTTGGTCTTCCGCGTTTCCCTCTTCCTCCTGTAGTGGGCCGGTCGTCCCTCACAACCGCCTCGTCCTCCACAGAGTCTAATATTTCAAAGGTAGCATCCTCATCCCTCACCTCTCTCACAGTGATGTAACTCTTCTTTGCTTCCTGTGATTCTCTGGCAGGAGTGCGACTCCTTCTCGTCGGCGTGTCCTCTTCCTTTGTCTTGTCGATTGGAGAATCTTTCTTACTTGTTCTTCCCCTTCTTCCTCTGGTCGATCTCGTCATAACGGTGGGTTGTTCAGTCGCAGCCTCATCTTCCACAGAGTCTAAAACTTCATAGAGAGATTCCTCATCAGTTTTTTCCTCTTTCTTTCCTCTCTGACTTCGTCTTCTAACAGACCTTTCTGTCGCATCACGAACCGGTTCATCGTCCACGGAATCTAAAATCTCATACACCTCCTCTTTGATCTCTTGGTCTTTTTTAGAAACTCCTGCGGTGGTGCCCGTCTTTGTTCTTGTTCCAGATTTTATAACCCTCCCGTCCGGTTTCAGTGGTGATTTTTCCTTCTCTTCTCTTTTGGAAGCTCTTGTCCTCGGACCACTCCTCTTCCACGATCCATCATCTCTTCTCGGGGTCATCTTTACTCTCTTTACCGTCTTATCCTTGTTGTCAGCATCAGCAACAGAGTCAACCGCCCGATTGGCATCACCCTCTACTTCTATCCCTTTAATATCTTTAGACATCTGATCGGTTGGAGGTTCAACTTTTTGCCCATCGTCGTCCATTGCTCTCTGATCGTCAATCGAATCCAACGCCTCAAAGGTTTCTTGTTTGGTAACATCACTGTCGAGGTCTTTTAAAGAGGCTTTCTCATCGCTGACATTAAGAGGCTGTTCTTCGTCTTTTGGGATGTGCTCATGAGGTTTGTCGACACCTCTGGAGGCTTTGCAGGATTCTGCCGATTTCATCATTTTGTCCTCCTCTTCATTTAGTTTTCTCTTCTTCGCGCATCCTATGCCCCTTGAAGCTCGTTTTCTACCTAACACTTGGTCATTATTTGCCTCCGGATTTATATTGATTGTGTGTTCAACTGCAGGTTTGTTGCTTACTTGAGTCACACCTTCCTCAGATAACTGCTGCACTGAGGAACCGTTGTCTCCGACTGGGCTTTTCCTCTCCTCTTGACCTGCAGCGTCCACCGCTTGAAAAGAAGCGTCCGGTTCCTTTTCACCGTTCAAGACCTGAAGGTTTTCCTCAGGTAGCTGGACGCCGCAGCCGCCTCCTCGGTCCCCATCGTCCATCTGTTCATGAGTGGAATCAGGCATTAGGTCGTTTTCCCCGCCGACGTCCTCCTGCTTTGTACGTTTGTCAGGATCATCGCCGTCTTTCCTTTTCTCTTCGCCCTTCTCCAGGTCTTTGCGCGTGTTGCCTTGGTTGAACCCCGATCCCGGTGCAGGTGGACACGTCTCTGATGACTCAACAGTTTTTGCAGTGATGCTCTCTGCTGACGCTCTGTGGTCAGGCGTCGCCTCTGCACTCTCAGGAGTCGTCTCTGTTGACCCCTCGATAATGGCTGTAGACGCCGTCTCAAAACGACTAAAGGACGAAGTATTCAACGCTTTGACCGGAGACTTTGTCTTGCTCCGTGGTGCTCTCCGACCAGCGGGGGAAGGGGTTTCTGGAGACGGTGAAGAAGGAGAGGACGACGAGGGTCCGGTGGGGGATTCAATGGACTCAGATGCGTCCTTGGGATTGTTCGGCGATACCGAGGTGGAGTTCGAGGAAGAGCTTCCCTTCGTGGAGCCTTTGGTTGGCTTGCATGAGGAGGAGGAGGTAGAGGAAGAGGAAGAGGAAGAGGCGGACATCTTGGAGTCGTTGGGGGAGCGACGGGGGTCAGGGCTCGTTTCTCGCACATCAACCAATGCGACGCCGTTCAAGTTGGCGTCTGATGAAACAACGCCGGCCGTAAATTCACCCTGAACCTGGAACCAAAAAAAACAAAGAATGAATCAATCTTTTAAAACAGTTTAATTGCTTCCTCATTAAACATAATTGATAAGATTAAACCTGTTGGTTTAGTGAAAACGGCCAATGAAACGGACTACTCAACTACATTTCTTTGTATGAGCTTTGTACGACATCTTAGGGAATAATTGACAGATTTTTGAGTGTTGAAACACTGAAGTAGAAGGGATTTGAAATTCCTACTTGAAGTGGGAGGCAGAATTGAGACTTGTCGACACACCCTGTGGGAAAAAAAAGGAAACATCAAAGAGGGAAAAAAGAATCAAGGAGACGTGCGGTTGATGACACCAACGAGGAAGAAAAACTCCTCAGATTTCTTACAGATTCTCCGGAGATCGAGGCACTTTTCGTTCTTTTCCCCGACAGTCAATGTCGGCGGTGTCCTCGCGGCTGAAACAGCGCCGTCAACAGACGCCAGACCTTCACAGAGGAAATTTAAAGGAAGGTAAGTAAGCAGTATTTTGAAAGGTTGTCATGTCGTATCAAATATATAACAGATTTATGAGCCTTTGACAGACACATCGATATCGCCGATTACTTTAGCCAATATGAAATCTTTGATTTTATAGACCCTGACAACGCAGTGGGTTCGAGTTCACACGGAGTACATACGTTTGCCCGTTGCAGTTGTTTTGGATCCAGAGGGTGAAGAAAAAGGCTTTGAGGGGCGATCAGGTGAAGTTAAAGGCTTCGTGGGACGATCAGGTGAAGATGGAGGCTTTGTGGGTCGATCAGGTGAAGATAGAGGCTTAGTGGGTCGATCAGGTGAAGTTAAAGGCTTCGTGGGTCGATCAGGTGAAGATAGAGGCTTTGTGGGTCGATCAGGTGAAGATAGAGGCTTCGTGGGTCGATCAGGTGAAGATAGAGGCTTCGTGGGTCGATCAGGTGAAGATAGAGGCTTCGTAGGTCGATCAGGTGAAGATAGAGGCTTCGTAGGTCGATCAGGTGAAGTTAAAGGCTTCGTAGGTCGATCAGGTGAAGATAGAGGCTTCGTGGGTCGATCAGGTGAAGTTAAAGGCTTGGTGGAGCGATCAGGTGAAGATAGAGACTTCGTGGGTCGATCAGGTGAAGATAGAGACTTCGTAGGTCGATCAGGTGAAGATAGAGACTTCGTGGGTCGATCAGGTGAAGTTAAAGGCTTCGTAGGTCGATCAGGTGAAGTTAAAGGCTTGGTGGAGCGATCAGGTGAAGTTAAAGGCTTCGTAGGTCGATCAGGTGAAGTTAAAGGCTTCGTAGGTCGATCAGGTGAAGTTAAAGGCTTGGTGGAGCGATCAGGTGAAGTTAAAGGCTTCGTAGGTCGATCAGGTGAAGTTAAAGGCTTGGTGGAGCGATCAGGTGAAGTTAAAGGCTTGGTGGAGCGATCAGGTGAAGTTAAAGGCTTCGTAGGTCGATCAAGTGAAGTTAAAGGCTTCGTGGGTCGATCAGGTGAAGTTAAAGGCTTCGTGGGTCGATCAGGTGAAGTTAAAGGCTTGGTGGAGCGATCAGGTGAAGTTAAAGGCTTGGTGGAGCGATCAGGTGAAGTTAAAGGCTTCGTAGGTCGATCAGGTGAAGTTAAAGGCTTGGTGGAGCGATCAGGTGAAGTCTGGTGAAGTGTCGGCGCCGCCGCTCTGTGGGTCATGGTTTTTGTGGATTTGGTGCATTTACGTTCGGACACACCAGAAGCGTCAGGTTCTCTGCGAACGACAGAGAAGAACGTGGTTCATTTTTGGTTCAATCCTTCATTTTTGGTGGGGGGGGGGGGGGGTCACAGTGTGTGAATGAAGCGTATCTTACCTCGGCGGAGTCTTCCTTTGCGGAGTATTCTACAAAAAAACCAAATGAGATGATTTTTTTCAGATTAATCCGAGTACTGACACTACAGCAGACACGTTAGTCCAGAATATAATACTTTTACGACACAGGCTGTTCTATATTGGCACAAACTGTCTCGAATGAAATCTGATTACTCAAAAAGACAGGTGAATGGAAATACCTTTTCTCTGACGCTCGCTCCGACAGTGACTGGGATTCCTTTTATGCTCTTGATGCTCTTCAGTTTCTCAGCATCTTCCTCTTTCTCGAAACACACGAGTGCCTACACGTGCACATACGGGGGGATAAAATACATTAAACAAAAAATGGGACCATGGCTACAAATTAAAACTTTGGTAACATAAGAAGTGGCGGACTCAAACCAACAGTTATTCAGCGGAAAACGATGTTTTCAATTTTATGTACATTAAGAAATTACTGGACAGACTTTAGAAACATATCGTCCCAGGTTCTACACATGCCTCTTGTTTGCTCCGAAACATTAGGACCGATTTGTTTTTTCCAAACTGCTCTACGGCAGCGACCACGTCATCGCGCGAGAGAGAGCTGAGAATCCCTCCTAACCTCACCATGGTCGGAGGCGAAGACTTGTCCACCTGAGGAAGGTGAAATAGAGAAAAAACAAATATAGTCGCTGTTGTCATCGACCGACGCCTTCTTTTATAAATGGATAGAGGGGGAAAAAATTCACAGAGCCTGGGCTGAGCCGAAAACCGGGATTTTTTTTCGCCGCACACACTGAACCAACAGCGCGCGGACCGTGAGGAGACATATGCTATCTTTCTACAAAACGTGTATTGCTTTAGAATCGCTCAATGCCCCTTTAATTACCTAGACTGGCATATTTGTCCTGCCACATAATGAACCAAAATGTTTTTTTTCCATCTCAAGATTCTTCCAGGAGATTGATTCTGTGGGTAAGACTGTTTGTGTAACGCTGCGCTTACACCAAACGCAACGCACAACTTTTTGGCACGATGAGCTAACATTCAAAGTCAAAGTTTGCTTGAGTTGAATTCGCTGAACTTGAGGGAAAATATGCGCGAGACGCGACGTCGTGAAGGCCGATTAGCGTTGAGTTGCTCCCGACGTCTGCGTCCAACAGAGAACGAGCGGATGTTTCCGGGGCTGGTGTTTTCTACGCGAGTCGAATTTTGTGAACACAGCATTAGTGTCCAAACTGACTCATGTCATTACTTAAAAACTCCTGCCAATATCAATTTTTTCAATCAATGACATTGATTAAAATATGTCAATGAGAGAAGAATAAAAAAATAGTAACTAGTTACTGACGGTTCATTACCAAATGTCATCGATAAACTAACACTCCCACACACAAGCACACACACCAACCTTAGGCTTTGTGGAAGCACTTGCCTCAATCTCGCCCACGGCCTCCGAGTCCGACTGTTTGGACACAGAATGGGCAACTACGGAGGAACAAAGGTGACAAATGGTGTCAGACAAACGGTGTCAGACAAAGGTTTAATGATCGAGATCGTGTCATTAAAAAAGTGATCTCTGTGAAGCTCTGTGGGTCGTAGCTTCATGAGCTTTTATGATTGTAAAGGTGGATTCTTTTGTGACCGCTGACTCAAGAAAGGAACAACAAGTTTGACTCTACATTAATGGCTGGATTTATTCATCTTATGACAAAAAAGATCTGAGATCTGACTCTCCGTCCTTCAGCCCACCAATATATGGGACGGTTTATTACCCCCATAAAAGTTGTCTAATCTGCAACTGGACCCCCTGGTCCCAGATGTGATCAGCGTTATTCTTCGCACTCCAGAGATAAATCTGTTGACCATAGGTCATCGGCCCCAACATTCCAAGATCTGTTCCCTGAGGCCATTGTGTCTTATGAAATATTTGCAATTGCTCCAACCTGATTCTTCCAGTAGTTTCTTCACCAGCTTCTCTGCGCTGCTCGATGTCCGTTGAAGGGACGTCTCCGACAACGACCGTCTGTCGTGGCTCGTCCTCGGTGGCGATCGTATTTCGCAGCTTCTTCTTGGCGAATACCGTCTCTCCCCACTCCTCCTCGGCGAGGACCGTCTGTCATATCTTCTACTTGGTGAGAAGCATCTCCTCTGTCCCTCAAGGCTCCTCATGGGCGACCCATAACAGCCATACCGTTGAGCGCGAGACGGGGAACTGCAGTGTGGGAAAAAACATTTAAAGAACGATTAACCTGGTGATACATTTTAAAAATGTCAATCGGTCATTTAAAAAGTGACATTAAAATCTCACGGACATTGAAATCTCAAAAATCCGAAGGCTACTAGTTCTCATCTGTTTCGCTTACGACTCGTCTGAAGACTGAAAGTTACCTGGGTCCGACCTCGATCCCACCATTCCACTCTGGGTACCTATGGAAAAATGAAATGATTAAAACACACCCATTAAAGTCGAGAAAGGGGACACATTTTTTTAAAACATTTTTTAAAGCCATCGTTAAGCAGTTGTCTTCGGGTGACACTTGTAAGGTCGAACGGTATCAAGAAATTGTTTCTACAGTCTGCAAATACAGAATCACTTGAAAATAAATATCAAACATTAACTCTAACGATCACAACCTTAAACTTGACCATATTTAAAGAAAAACAAAAGACTGACTTTGCCCGGAGGACCCCGCGGCTCTCAAGGTGAAGGCTAGTGTTCTGGTGGGTGACCCAATCCTGGTAGTCAGAATGACAAACACAACATTTAGACATCAACTCTCATGACACACATTTCTGACTGTTCAACCTAACAGCAGCTGAGTCTCTCACTCACCTTCATATGAGCACATTCTTTGTAACACAGAGAACAGGTGTGTGGGAAGACTTGCGGTGTGGCCGCCGCATAGTCACGCATCATGGACGGCGTTGGCAGACCCTCAGAGACCGGTCTCTCCGCTGGATGCTGCGTCCGCGACCAGGGGAAGTTCTCCAGACCGGCAACCAGCTGAAGTGAAGCTGGAGGAGCAACGGCGGGGCAAGGGATGAACACTGAAGGTTGCACAGTTTGTGAGGCATCTGTGGTATTGAGGATGGGAGAAGAAGGCTGGGTGGCAGAAAAAGCCAGATGACTCAACGCTTCCTCCATTTGAGACACTGGCTTTTTCTGCACCTGCTTCTCCTGCATGTGCAGTTTTTGGTTCTGCCTTTTCTGCGTCTGCTTATGAACCACCGACTCTTTTGCTGGCGTTGTACTGTGAGTCTTAGCTCCAATGGTGGAATCGGTACCAATGAGCACAAGACCAGTTAGGTCGGGATGCAACCCGCAAGATGGTTGGGTGTTTGATGCTGACTGGCTTCGTTCTGCCTCTGTTTTTTTCAAAGGACTGGACTTGGAACAATCTTCAAGTCTGAGGCCACCATCTTTGTCTTTCCTTGGCAGAGAAGAAGGGCAGAGGACTTTCTGAGGAGTGTGCATTGGTTTGGTCTTTAATGGCTTAGCTGGATGATTGCTTCGGGCAGCTACTGAGCTCAGTGTTGAATTGTATGAAGAGTTGGTTACAGAGCTACATTGACCATGTGAAGAACCAGGGGCACTGCTTTTCAACTCTTTTGTATCTTCTTGACTGTGGCGGCTCCTAATATCCCAAGTGTTTCCACACGACAAGCTGCCACTCCCATCACTGTCAGCACTTCTGCCACTAGTTCTTCCAATCTCATCCACAACCCCTCCAGCATAATTGCCAGTATGTCCATAGTCAACCACTTTAGGGGGCTGGAGAAGCGCTGCTGATCCTCCAGAACTACTCAAACTGCCCATTCCACTCACGCCTCTGATTGGTGGAGTTTCAGGGTCGGGGTTTGACTCAACTGCAGTTGTTGCTCTCTTGGCCTTGTCAATGCGGATTTGGTGCAAGATAAACGGCAGGTTGGCAGGGGTCATCTGGTCATCAGGGTAAGAGATTAGATATTCCAAATCCTCTTTTTCAAGTCCAAATTTTGAAAGGATGTTTGAGGCACATTCGGGAGTGTACTTGGGGCGACTTGGGGCGACTTGGACAGGATAGTCAAAATCACCTAATCCTGGAATGGACTGCACATCACGTTCTCGGCCACTGGAGGAATTAAACCTACCGCTACCCCTGCTTGTGTAGCTAGATGAAGCTGGTGATGAATAAAATTGGCAGGAATCATCAGTGGCTGCCATTTTGTATTTTGGAAACCAGTCCAAGGAGCTACTGCCACTGTAAACA
Organism: Scophthalmus maximus; assembly: GCF_022379125.1. Taxonomy (NCBI): domain Eukaryota; kingdom Metazoa; phylum Chordata; class Actinopteri; order Pleuronectiformes; family Scophthalmidae; genus Scophthalmus; species Scophthalmus maximus. The sequence goes on from NC_061526.1 coordinate 8,531,920, forward strand.
GCAGAGTATCTGTGTCCTAGAGAGGCAGGGGTTGAGGCTATCGGAGAGGAGGTCGTCCCAGTGCCCGAGGATAGAATGTCATCTCTCTGGGTGCTGGTAAAGAGAGTGCTCTGGCCTATCGGCTGATGATCCTGTTTGCCGTGATATGTAACATCTCTGGCTCTGCTGATATGCATGTCTACAGACCTTTCTATGTCCTTGTCATTTACAGCCCAACTCTGTTCAGGCCTGTAGCTCACTGACTGAGCCAGTGGTGATGGAGTCGTTTCCCCAGCATTGGCAGGGGTCGCAGAGGAAGCTGCAGAAGAGCAGAAGCTTGACCCAGGTCCGAACTGAGGAGAATCCTTTCGAGGGTCCCTCTCTGCCTGCATACTGGAGAGTCCATAGGGTCCCTGGGTAGAACTTTGGTTACCAGAGGCATATGGGTTGAAAAGGGGATGAGACATGGCGTTTGCAATCTTCAGAAGGTTAAGGAGATTGATGGCCGCGGCAGTCGGGGATGGAGGTGCTGTGGTTGGGTAAGGAGCAGGTATGTTCGCAGCTTGATAGCCAATCTTGAGAGCATTGTTTATCTGCATCAGAGCAAGCTGAGCTTTCAGTTGAGCTAGCCGCAAGGATGCAGCCTGCTGTCCAATCAGGAGTGAGCTCCCTGTGAGCCTTCCAAATAGGGGGCTTGTTAGGGGCCCTGGAGAAGGAGAAAGGGCGCCACGATCCAATTGCAACGTAAAGCTAAAAAGTTAAAACAAAGAAAAGGGTTATTGGACAGGATTGGCCTTCAGTTCCTTGCCTGGTCTTGCTCACTCCCCTGCTTCCTGTCAGACACACACTAAGGGGAGGCAAAAGCAATTAAGCACAGATAAACGTAACAAGGTCACAGCTGCGGAAACATTTCAGACGGACACAAACTTATTTATTTTCTATCGATGCTCATCTTTGGTGGAAGCATTTGGAACTTGCACAAGCAGACAGAGAAAGGAAAATCTCAAAACATGTTTCCATTTAAAAATATCAATGAACTAAACCCTGGTAGTGAATTCAAGTAGTTGGATAAGAGGTTCGGTAGATTGACAAAATTGAACGGTACATATTGAGTCACATAATTTTCAATGTGATGGCCATAAGATTCACCAGTGTTTTGGGGGAAAAAATTGTCTCATGATGACCTCATGATTGCTTCTAAAAAAAGAGGAAAGAACCGGGTGTGCTTTTCTAAAAACTCCACCAGCTATTGCTTTCCAAAACTGTCAAGGGACTTCAATCCTTGTCCTTTCTCATGCATCCAGTTACACAGAGGAACCCCTTTCTGCAAATATTAGCATTCAGAAAGAGGAACACAGAGCACAATGTTTTCTGGTGACAAATCAGAGGTCAAAGTCTGGATCACTGGTAAAATGAAGTAGATCATCACCATACAACACAGCAGAGCCATTAAAACATCAGCCAAATCTCAAGTCTTGCACTGTTGTCTAAATGACAAATCATAACTAAACCCTGACAGCAGTTTAAGAGTAAAAGAAGAATCAAAGCAGCCTCGCCTCGACAATCGAGGCCACATCCAGACAGATTTTAGCTGCACGAAAAAAACGCAGCCCCCTCTTTTGTATAATCCAAGTCAGACCAGCAATACAGCCTCATCTGTGTCCTGTGGAAGATTGTTCTCTCGAAACATTGACTGTATATAAAGATGGACGGTAGGGTTGGATATCAGTGCCTGAGCTATTTACTGATATAGTTGCACTTTCAACTAAAATCAATATAATTGTGGTAAAGTTGCAAACCCGCAACAGGGGGCGCTGAAAATTGAAAAATGAGTCCAAGTTGTCCGAAGTTCTCCTAAATATTACACACTGTAGCTTTAATAAAAAAGAAAATACAAACATACGAGCAAAATGTGGAGAACTTGAATCTAGTAAAGACTTTTTTCCCTGTGAAACCCTTTTTTCTACGTAAAATATAAACATAATTTCTGCACATTGTGTCAAATACAACTTTTTATCCTCTATCAGCAAACATCAAAGCGGATTCTGTGACAGTATCACATTATCATAGTAGTATCACATTATCATAGTAGCATCACATTATCATAGTAGCATCACATTATCATAGTAGCATCACATTATCATAGTAGCATCACATTATCATAGTAGTATCACATTATCATAGTAGCATCACATTATCATAGTAGCATCACATTATCATAGCAGTATCACATTATCATAGTAGCATCACATTATGATAGTAGTATCATAGCAGTATCATGGTAGTATCATAGCAGTATCATGGCAGTATCATGGTAGCATCACATTATCATAGCAGTATCATGATGGTATCATTTTATCGGCCAACTGATGAATCGGTCGGACCAATATTACGTTTTGTTGTTGTTCTTAATTCTGCACATTATATGGAACCAGGCATTTATTCCGATATACTTCTGACGACCTGCTGTCGCTTTATTCATCACGTCAGAGGTTTTAAATGTTGGAGACACTTGTTTGACACTTGTCTCATGACTGATGTTGAGAATCGAAACTGAGGAAGCTGCTGATATCGAGGCGATGACGCGGTGCGACAAACATCGACTTTGGGACAAACGTTCCGGCTCTGACGACATTGTTACACTCATCTTGTTGTTTCGTACCTCGCGTTGAGTTCGTGTTGTGTCTTTCGCTTTTGGAGACTCTACGAACTCTCAGCCGCTTCCTCGGACCGTTGACAACCAGGAAGTTCGATTCCCCCGCAACAGCTCGCGCTGCCGTCGACGTGCCCGTGGACACTTCCGGTTTGGGTAAAGCGGCCTTCAGAGTAAGAGCAAGCGCTTCAGAGTAAAAGCGCGAACGATGAATGTGAACTTGAGTGCTAAATCAAAAAAAATAATAATTGGAATAAAAAAGATCCTGAGTGACACATTACTCCTAAAACCCCCACAAAATTAAAAATACAAATATTTATCAAATTAATTTTGACTGAAAAAACTTCAAATTTATTTCCGGGGGTGTTTAAAAATTTGTTAGGAGTGGGAACAGAATGAAGCAAACTTCTTTTTTGACCATAGACTGTAAAAAAATGGACTTAGTCACCGGGTTTGGAAGATGGAGCCAATGCGGAACTGTCTGTAGCCTGTATTCTCTGGAATCACCAGCAGAGGGCGACTCACTGGTTGCAAAAGGAGTCCGTTTCTATAGAAGTCTTTCAGACAATGACTCATAAATGTACACATATATATAATTCCCCCCCCCCCCCCCCCCCCCCCCCCCCCCCCCCCCCGGTTATTACTCTGCCACACAGCCACTAACTCAACTAAGCAACTACAACAAAAGGTATTTATTATAAATGCTAAATGCAACGATATAAGCAGTAACTATTAAGCATATTGACACAATACTAAAGTGACGAGAGAAGGAAGTTGCAATAAAATAACACGTGGCAGTATTTCACTCGAATCACAGTGTCTTGAGTCTTTAGATAACAACGTTAGAACGATCAAAATGTTTCAATATATAAAATAACAAAAATTATATCGATTATTTATGGCGTGCAGACAGCAAAAAACTCATATCCACAAATATAAAATAACAACTTTGATATTTTCAATTGCGCATCAACACTTTTAGCCTAATTAGCACCTCAGCGAGGAGATTGTAGAGCTAATAGGAGACTTGTTGCGAAGTATGGCGGCAGAACAGCCGACGACAGCGCCAGCCAATCACATTGAAAAACTCTTCAGCGACACGCGGCCAGGCGCACATTCAACTCGGAGCCGACGTGTGTGAAGCTCTAAGTCTGTGATAATAGAAGGGTGTTTACTTTACAGGCCACCGAATCAACAGTTTATCAAGACGATGAGGGATATTTTCATTAATGGATTGTTCTCTGTGGGGCATTACGGCAAATTACTGATGTAAAGCCCCTTGATCCCCTCCCCCGAAGCACAGGGCTTAGCACCTGAACACAACACACAACAGCTGACTGGCTGCAGTGTGTGTGTGTGTGTGTGTAGGGGGATGTTGAGCCAAAATAACTTTTATTTTTGGCTGTCATCGCCAACCCGACAGAGGTCTCATGGTGGTGACCTCACCGAAGAGAGCACACACACACACACACAAATCTAGTATCTCTTTGATCTGCATCCCCGAATATGACGAATCCGCAGCATCCACGTCCCCGCCCCAAAACATCAAGGTCACATTTTCCCTTTACGATCTCAACAAATCTGAATGAAACCCGATACCAGATCAGTGGCGACAGACGCGCCGACCGCCGCCAAGACCGACGAGGGAGATTGCGAAAATCTCAATATTAGTATCTTGTCTTCAACCTAGAGGATCTTTCCAGAAATATTTATCCTCCCACACATGTCACAGTGTGAGGAGGATGGGAGAGGAAACTGGTTGTACTGGGCAGTTCACAGGAAAAAAACCATAAAAGCTAGTTTAAATTTCTCTGTCGAGTAACTTGAATCAATACCGGTCACATTAAAGTAAAAGGAACCCCCTGTCACCCAACGTGCCCTCGCAGCCCGTTATGACTGACAGTTCCCAGGTCATGTGACGTGGTTACCTCAGCACCTGGGGTCCCGGGGGTCCCCAGGGGTCCTTGGCGTTGCACACCAGGGACGGATAAATGGGTTTAGTTTTCATGCTAAGAGGGACAGGGAGCGCACATGGTAACCGACACCGGGCTCGGCCTGCTGCTACACGTCACGGTCATGAATCTCTCTGCAGTGACGGCTTTGATATTTCTGCGACTAATGATTTTTCTTCCCACATTATCTACAGAAATCAAGAAGTTAAGAATCAACTGGCCTCTTCCAGTGCACTACACGCTTCGTTCTGTTCAACCTTTGGAAATTAAACTCGAGCCGAAACCCCTCTTGAAAGACGAGAGGCGTCGTATTAATATCTGCATGTGCAGATTCCTCAAGAGCCGCCGTCGTCCTCGGAGGAGCAGTTAGCAGAGGCTCTAACCAGCGCTGATGAAAATAAATCACCGCCGACTCGGCAGCAGAGCTGAGCTGCCATCGCCGCCGCCGTGTCCGTGTGCATGAAGGAGGACACGCAGGGAAATAGTTTTATTTGTCCTTGGACTGTTTGTGCAGAGAAGTGATAAAGTATTTATAGTGGTGGCATGGACGCATCATAATTTGACGTGCGATTCGCTCCGCTCCAGTATGTCCACATGGTGTGTTGGCAGTAAATTTATCAATCTCCTCTCTTGTTGGGACAAGTCAACGGAGACGGGTCCAGGACAAGTCTCAGGTCTTATGAAAACATGTCACATTTTAACAGGTCAAAACTTCGACAGAGAAAGTCCAAGTCCGGACTTTTTACGGCACAAGTGTGACTCGTCGTCCAGGTCTCCAGTCTCGAGTCTGTTAGAAAGTTTCCTGGTTAAACACTAGTTCTGTCAGTTAGCTCAAGATCTGATTAAACCCATTTTATTTAGTTGTGTGTTAACTGCCTTTTCCCTTTGAGTGATGCTAGAGAAGTAATTGCAGAATGCAGACCTTTCTGTACAGCAGAAAAATGACAGTGATACTGCATCATGCAACAACGCGGCGAGAGTGTGTGTGTGTGTGTGTGTGAACGTCCAGTTCGAGTTACATCATCACGCCAAAGTTTTGAGCGAGGGAGAGTTTTTTCGTCACCATGGAGGCATGTGTCATTCTGCCCGAGGCGCCGTGTCGGGTGACGGGATGGGCTCGCTTCAAGACTCGAGCTATTTCAGGATCATCAGAGTCGAAGAAAGTGATCGAGTGGAGAGAAGAGATGTAAAAGGATTGTAAGGAACCTTTTAATCTCTTGTTATTCTAGTATCTTTTTATCAATTTGAACCTGAGCAAATACACTTAAGATGATTCCTTGTAGATAAAAAACAAAAAAGGAGTTGGTTGTTTTCTTCCTGGTACTATATTCTCTGACACACACACACAACTGTAAAGTCCTGTCACGTCCACAGTCATCACAGTTAACAGCCCGATCCCGAGGCTTGACCCAGAAAGCGTGGATGAACTAATGGGAGTCGAACACAAAGTGACTCGATCATCGGGGGAATTCACTCGGCTGAAACAGTCGACGAGTCCGCACGGAGGAGACTTTGTGTCTAAAACACAAAAATACATCAGACCTGGGAAAAGATTTTAACTCCTTCCTAACATCCAACGACCTTTATACACTGCACAGTTAAAAAATACGATGGATGATGGCTGGACAGATGGATGAATTAATGGATTATGGACAGATGGAATGGATGATGGACAGATGGATGGATAGATGATGGATGGACAGATGGATGAATGGATGGATGGATGATGGACAGATGGATGGATGGATGATGGATGATGGACAGATGGATGGATGATGGACAGATGGATGGATGATGGACAGATGGATGGATAGATGATGGATGATGGACAGATGGATGGATAGATGATGATGGACAGATGGATGAATGGATGGATGGATGATGGACAGATGGATGGATCGATGATGGATGAAAGATGATGGATGTATGGATGATAGATGATAGATGATGGATGGATGGATGATGGATGGATGGACAGGATATTTCTGCAATAGGAAGTCGACAATCTTGTTCGGCTCGACTAACTTGATTATCATAAACCTTCCTCCTATTTTCATTGAGTGTGAAGACTTTGATAAAAACGTTGTCAGTGAGTTTCATGCATTGACAGATTTCACTGTGTCCTCACCGGCGTGCAGGGTGGATGGTGTTGATGGTTTTCCCAGCAGCCACGTTGCGGGTTCTGCCGTTGGTCTTTGACTCCCTCGGTTGGCCGCAGGTGTCCGGCGACCTTAGTTGCCGAGAACTCCCGGCCTTGTTTTCCTCCAGCATGGTCGATAAACACAACCGGACACATACACTAGGCACTTTCTACGCCTCTTCAATCACACACCTGCACACACACAACAAATTTTGGTCAGTCTGATATCTTACCCTACGTAAAAAGGGAAAAGAGTCTTATTGTCATGGGAACAAAGAAATTTGCTTTCATTCAAAATTAATTCCAGAAGCAAGAATTCCAGAGGTCGCAAAAAAAATCCTCTCGCCGGTTCCGGAATATTAAGGCAACAGATCCGCTATCCCAAGTCGCTCACGACAGATGCTTTCCAAAATCCATTCTAACACCGGATCTAAACAAAGTCAGTAACTCTCCCCAGCTCCCAAAAAACAATATAGGTGTACTATGTACGTATTGCAGAGTTTCAGGGGTTCCCGGACCCAGGTGTTACCGAACTCGAGCGTCTAGGATTCCGGAGAGGGGCTTAAGCCATTAGTGGGTCAGCGGGATTTGAGCCGCGAGGGACTGAAAGGCGAATCGTGAGGCACGTTGCCACGCTGCACACTCGTTCCCTCTGAGGCGGCAGCTGGAGAGTGAGGGACGGAGGGAGAGAGGGAATCAAGACAACGTCTACAGGCGGGTCTTCTTCCTCTTTCTCTGTTGGATTAAGGTGCAAAGGCCAATTTTTTTTTTTTCAATATTAGCGATACAGAAGTTTAGGGGCATTTAAAAAAAAAATCCCAACACAGCTGTTTTATTATTATTTCCACTTCTCATACTCATAAAATATTTATGGTAAAAATAACAGACACGTTGAGTCAGAGGACATTGTTTAAAGTATTTCTTTGTTCCACAATATATATAAAAAAGAATCAAACAACAACAACGATCCAAGAACACAGTAGTAGTACGTCAGTACAAGTGCAACATGTTTCACAGTCAGTGGGGCACTTACATCAACCAGCCACAAGGGGGAAGCAACAGCCCTGATCATTCTGTACAGTCCCAGGAAATAATCAACGTCCACCCGATTAATATTTTACACTTTGACAGACAAGAAGAAGACGCAGAGAGGTTTTTATATAATTTAAGTTCCACTCGGGGACTGAATTAAAAAAAGAAAGAAAGAGGTTAAATAAATAAATGGTTCATAAATCATAAATCAGCGTTTGATTCATATCAGTCACTAAGGGGGGAAAAACTTTCTTCTGACGTGTGGCTGTCCCAAAATCTTGTTATTGCCGATAATCGCGATATTACAAAGCATGAATTACTGATATTGTGTAAATATTACGCATATGATAATATCACGTAAATCAATGAAGCTCCTATTAAACCTGCTTAACTATCTGTGAAACATGAAAGATGTGAAATGAACTGTTTTTCACTACTCTCACTGTATTCTGACATTTTATTAACCTGCAACATTATGTTTCTTTCCCATGAATCATTTTTCAATTAACAGCCGATGAAACAAAATCATTTGAACACAAATTAATATACCGCTGAATGCCGCTTATTCCCCGTTAATGCTTTGACTCAAGTTTCCCCGTGTTCACTGACAAATTTCTCTTTATACCATATATATATATATAAAAATGTATATTGCGTTTTACCAGCCTTGATTTGCTTTTCTTTGCTCGCAGCTATTTAAAAATAGCAAATAGCTAAATTAATAGTAGTTAATCCTTATTTTATCAAAATAATTTGTCAGTAAATTTAGTTTAAATTCACCTTTTAATGAAAAATGCCCCACTGGTTATTGAGATATTTTTTCGTCATCTTGTTTCTTCCCTCCAACATATTCTGTGAATGTTATTGTTGTTACGTTTTGGTTTTCATGTCATATCGATCATTTTCTTTCGGATTTGGGGGCAAAATGAAATCCAGTGACATTTGTAAGAAAAAAAACAGCTTTCAAATAAAAAAAAAAAACACATAGCAGCATCAGGCTTTGGAATATTAGTCCGACGTAGAAGAAGAAAACTACTGGGTCAAAAAGCAATTACGCAAAAACATATTTCTTTCCATCCGTCCTCTCCCTCATTTTTCTTTTACTCCGTTCGTCTGCGGTGAATAAAAGTCTCTGTTTCTAGTTGCTACTGATCAAGTTTTTGTTTTGTTTTTTGAAGAATTAGCAGCTCGTATTCCGTATATATGATAAATCTAGTTAGGCATGAATGTGAAGTATTTGTAATGTGTTGAATAATCTTTTCTTCTTCCTTCTGTCGTTCCCTCCGTCTGTCCAGGATTTTAACAAAAAGGCCTCGTTGTTTTTGTTTTTCAGCCACGACAACAGTTTTTATCACTACTGCTTCCCTCTCCAACTCCTCCTCTCCTTTCCTCTCCTCTCATCTCCTCCTTCCTCCCTTCCTTCACTCTCTCCTCGTCTATGTGATGTTGGATATTGGATCGCTGATTTTCAGACACCTCCAGTAGACGGTTCTCACCATGGTGAACAGAGAGAGGAGGATGAGCAGCGCCCACGACACGTAGATCCCTTTGGAGCGCTGCGCCGGCCTCCATGTGCCGACCTGAACGCACGCACACGCACACGCACACACACACACACACACACGCACGCACGCACGCACACAGTTTTTAAGGCTGTTGCACCAAAACTTAAGGGAAATTTGAGATAACAGGAATAACAAAGAATATATACATATACACATATTATACATACACACACAAACATTATTTGTATATTAGATATACATATATACACACATTATATATATATATATATACACACACACATACACACACATGCACACGTGCACACACAGTTACACACCAGCAGTCCTGCCGTGGAGGCAGCGAGGGCGATGAACAGCAGGAAACACAGCAGGCTCCTCCTCCTCGGGTACCGCCGACCAATAGAAGAGCTGCAAATCCAAAAACCAGGAAACATCGATAATCAATAGAGGAAAAACATATAGAGAAACAGAGAGAAGAAGTGACACACTCACACTTTTCGACAGTGAGGACATCGAGCCAACGTCCGGTCGGAAAACTCTGTCCACTGAGAGAGAGAGAGAGAGAGGAGGCGAAAGATCAGAGTGTGTGTGTGTGTGTGTGTGTGTGTGTGTGTGTGTGTGTGTGCGTGCGTGTGTGTGCGCGTGCCCTTCCTACCAGGAAAGTATTGGAGCAGTGTCCGCAGATGACCCTGATGCCGACGGGCTGATGCTGCGGTTCTGAACTGTCCCTGCCGATGTGGACTGGTCCCAGGTTGATGACGCGTTTACTGGCAGAGGGAAAGAGAAGTTGTTGTGGTGGCATTGGGCAACTTTGAGTCTGACTGACTGTTAAAACACTCAACACAAGACGAGTATTACAAAAAAAGTATTTGCCCTCACCAGTACGGTCTGGGACAGGCGATCCTCTGCGACGTGACTTTGCAGATCAGCAGACAGTTGCACGGACAGCGGACGTACTTCTTTCCGACCGGAGCGTTTTTGATCGGCTGCAGACGGAGAAGAAAAAGAAAAAAAGGGAGTAAGAAAACAGAAACGTTTTCAGTTTCGACATTCCGTTTAAAGAGTTTTGTCAGCGGCTCCATCAGCAGAAAGTGAAGAAAAACAAGACTTTCGATCGTCATGTCTCTAATGATTTCTGAAAACAGTCGTTATGAATATATACAAAGGGACTCTTTTAATGTTCATATTTCGGCTTCTAAAAGCCAAATATTTTATCCTAAACAGGCAATTCAACGACGATTCATCGTTGTGTGATTTCGTCGACCTCGGGGGGCGGACAGAGACTCACTGTGGCCTCGTTGCAGATGGCGCACTTCACCACGTGCTGGTGCGTCTTGCCCTCCACCGATATGGCGCTCTGGCAGACCCGGCAGCTGATGACCGGGGCGCTGCCGCTGTCCGGGCTGCCCTGCGGCGAGTAGGGCGGCGGCGGATCAGCCGGCGCCACCAAGCTGGGGAACGGCGGCAAACCTGAGAGAGAGAGAGGAAACGACCCGGAGGAGAAGAGATTACCTAGTGATAAGTGAGGTGGTAGCTGGTATAGCTTGGTGGGTTACACCACTGAGTTTGATTCCCCGGTCAGGGCCGATTATAGTTATAAGTCGATTTGGACGAAATCCGGCCGCAACTTTGAAGTCGGTTTTCCTTTCGTGACTCTGAACGTCGTCAGCACCGAATCCGATAATAAAGGTTTGATAACGAGCTGCAATGTGAGACAGGCTCATATCATCATCACTATGTATGTAAACAGGCCTTTTATCAATCTACTCATGCGGCACAGTCAAAAAGTCGACTTCAATCCTGATACAGTGATTGAATCTTGAGCTCCGTGAAGCCACCACGCCGTCTCCCCATGGGAGGCCTCGTTAATCTGCAGCCTGTTGATAATAAAACATTGACTAATACTCCGCGGGAAATGACGCCGAATCCTTTATTGGTGGGTAAAATATATCAGGACGTTATCAGTGAGCAACAAACCCAGAGGCCAAACTATATCAAGTGTAACACAGGAATATAAAAGGAGGAAGAGGAGCGACACCTGACAGGCACCTGTCAGCACTCTAGGTGAGCGACCGAAAATTTGGGATACAAATATATATATATATATACACACACACATATATCGGCCGATGTATCGGTATCGGGAAACTTTTTCTCCCTAATATCGATATCGGCCCCCCCAAAAAAATCAATATCGGTCTGGCTCGAGTTAAAATTTCCGATCGGGCTAAATCTGGTCACATAAACACTGATGACGTATAATGTGAATATTGATATTATAATGTGCACTGTACCAGGTGAGTGCATGAATACATTAGACAAAATGACAGTATCGTGACAGACTAACCGATTAATCGCTTGTGGAACTTTCGATCGTCCGTCACGTTTCACACGTCACGTTTTGATGACGCACAATGTGAACCGACCGAACCGGAACCGGAACCGACCACAGATCAGTTGAACTTCAATTGACAGTATTGCTTTTGTAAAAACACGCACACAAACATCCATATTTCATAACCGTCTGTGACGTCCCTGTACTTACACCACGACCGACTGAACGTGTTGTTGAGTGACGAAGATAAAATGTATATTAAGTCAATTTTCAAAGGGGTTAAAATCTGAAGTTTACAAGCGTTAGCCGAACTGCTAGCTCGCCTGCTAGCTAATATTAAGCTAACATTTGTCGGAACATTTTAATCCTAACAACAAATAAAAAACTGTCAATATTGTTTTAAAAAATGAACAATGAATGTGTCAAAGCAAACAGACGTACTCTGAGGTTTCGACGGATGTCCATAGGAGCCGCCGCCGGGAGAGAAGCCGTTGGTCCCGTCGTGCTGCTCGGACAGCAGCGGCGACCGTTCCCCGTCCGCCATCGCTCCCAGTCGTGTCCAGCGGCGGCGGGGGGAGAGTCCTCGGACCCCGGGGAGAGATGTGTGGAAGAGTCGCTGAGGTTGTTGTCAGACTAACTGACGTCGAACACATGACACGGAGAGAGAAACACCGAAAGCGGAAGCGAGACAACGAAAACATCTGTCACGTGACAGCGTGGTCCGAGTGGCCGCCCGTGGTCGACAGCGCGCTCGTCCAATGAACGAGCTCGGGGAGGATGGGGGGCGGGGTCGTATTCGAACGCGGGCTGCGTTCGAATACTCACACGAAGCGGCCTTTACCGGGGATTTGAGCACCTTTTCACTCAAGGCAAGGTTCAGAATACTTGTCTTACTCACCTTTCTTCTGACAGCCATGACAGTGAAAACATTTCCCATTTTTTCCCTTTATGTTTTGTTACGACAAAAAAACAGATCCACTTCCTCATTCGCTCCTTATTTAACACCACGTTGTGACGACAATGTCGCAATTCTGCTTTTTTTGAAATGATCAGCAGCTCCCTAATGTTCCAGACTTGTACTGGCGCTTGGATGTGTCGCTGCAAACAACTGGATTCCCAGGATCGTATTTCTTTTTTCTCACAGTACCCTTTTTTATGTCCCGCCGGCTGAGAACCGGCGTGTTGGCTTTTCGGATTGTGAAATGAATCCGAGCAGGTGGCGACTTTTTCCAGACATCAAATGGTTCATTGTTCGTTGTTATTAAATTGATGTCACTCAAGGGTGGAGGAAACAATGCTTTTTTGCAAACAGAAAGCCTGGAATTAAAGGGTTGGGCTTTTTTGTAATTAGTGTCTTAACATCAATTTTTTTTTCAATGGCTGATTACCTTGGTTGAGAGAGTGAGTGGGGGGGCCTATGTATAGGTCCCAGAATTTGGTGCTACACCGCTGGTTGTGGCCCTTGTTGTGGCTGTAAATGACAAAGTCTGTTACTAGTAACAACCTGAGAGTTAAACCATTTCGAATGCATCAAAAATAAAATCTCACACACTCATATATATATATCCTCCCCTGAATATGCCAGATTTTTTTTTCAATCAAGAGCCATGAATTATAAACTGGGAAATTAGTGAAAATGAAAAAAATAGTGCCCAGTCACGCAATGTAAATAATAATGAATAGCGTGGAAGAAGAAAAAATCCTGGCTCCGGCTCCTATTTTTCGTGCCAAACTTTGATGGGTTTTTTTCTTGGCACACGTCCCATTCGTCCAACAATTTTGGTGCAAATCTGTTCTGTAGGTTTTCCTTAATCCTCGCTGGCAAACCAGGCAACACACAAACGGACAGGAGCAAAAACACGTACTTACATCTTACCGATTAGACAGTTTATCTTTACCCCCCAAATTTTAAACAAATCCAATTCCCTATACTTCACTGTTTGTCTTGTCTGATGATAATCTCCTAATCCATGACAGTTGGCATTTCCTCATACAGGTACCAGAACATTTCCTGGTTCATTGTTTGATTTTTTCCAGTGAAGCATCGGTGGAGTGTTGGCGTTGAATATTTGTCTCTGTGCAGAGCGATCACCACATTCACAATGTCGCTCTCTCTGCTGCTGCTGCTGGTCTGCAGCTCCCAGGCAACTCATTTCTATGGCACAGTCATGACCTACTACCCAAAGAACAGCAGCACAAATGGATCTGTCACGGTATGTATACAGTTTCTCCTCAAAACAATATGTTCACCTTGTAAAATTTGACATTGACAGATTTCGAACAAAGCCGAAGGAAGGCAGAAATTAAAAAGTTATGACAGTATTCTTGGGTTGATTACTGTTTTAGAGGAAAGTCAATGTTGTATCTCCTAAGAACAAACCAACAATGAGGATTCTCCAAATTAAAATATATGTATTTTACAATACTGTACATTAAATGAAAAACATTTGAGTCACTTAACTTTGGGAAATATCTTTTCCTGCAGTTCTTGTCGACATTTTCTTTTCCCTCCCTTGTCATACTGCAGGTCGTCCTTCGCTATAAGCTGAACTTCGGCAGGAAAGGCAGCGACTCCTGGGACTGCATCAACGGGAACTGTGGGACTCAGAGAGCTTTGACGCTGAGCACCCTGAAAAATGTCAACGGTGAAGGGTGGTATCAGACGGAGGGGATCATGACTCGCGACGTTCCCAGCAGGGCTCCTTTCCAGCTGGAGTGAGTGCACCATGACACAAGAATAGGAATTTGGCAAAAATGAGATTCTCCAAAAGACCTAAACAACATGTTCAAGGGACGAGGCCCACTTTGTGTGGAGTTCTGGGTTGATGGGTGGGTTGACAAAACACTGGACTTGAACACCGCCGTTCGTTCAACGACAGTCGTCGCTGACTCTGCTGACCACGACTACAGATTGTAGTCGTCCTAAATGAGCGCTTGGTCACAGTAAGTGGTCATTTTTGCAATCATGCCAACGAATGACCTCTAACCCTTTACAAAGGACGTACTTTAACCTAAACCGTGGTCTTTACCTGAACCTTAAACCTTTACCACAGCGTTGTCGTATCATCAAAAGGTTAAAAGTTTAATACACTTTCCGTTGGGGGTTTGATATTTGACACAAACGACGTACGGGTTCTGTGCCGCACAAAATGGAAACTCACTTTCACATGAACTTCCCCCGAAGGTTGGCCGGTGGCAACTGGATAAGGAACATTAGGAATGCCGTCATTCTGTGGAAAGCTGTGACCCTGGTTGAACTGAGGAGCCGGTCGGACACAGGCAAAGCCAACACGTCGCCCCAGACCACCATCTTGCCGGCTGTGAGGTAATGTGATTGTGATTTATGGGTATGTATTTTAAATTATTTATTTTCGACTGGACAAAGTAAAAACAACTGATGGCCAATTCACGCCCCGCAGTAGAATGTGTTTTGGGTGATCGGATTGTCCACATGACAGTACAGGTATAAATGTACCCAAGACACATTCAGACCACGATCTTGCAGCAGCTAAGCAGCTAGCGTGTAAACACAAGTTCTCTTCTAAGTCCTCATGTTATTCAAGACAACTGTGGACGAGACAGATCGAAAAGCAAGAAAACAGACCAACGGCGCGTCATGAATGGCTGCCATCTTTCATTCTTCCTCTTTGGTTGTTGTTTTTTTGCACCTGCACAAAGGAGAGGAAGATGTAACGTGAGCTGGACAGATTTCAACGTGGACACTGGAGACGCAGGTGTAAATGTAATCTTGTTGCATGATACAATCTCATCACCAGATTGTATCTCCATAAATCCAGATACAATCTGGTCACGTGTGAATGACGTATATGTGTCTCTCTCTCTCAAGAGTTCCTTCAAACTGTCAGAGAGATTTCGACCTGTTGGCATTCGACCCTGATGGAGACGAGGTCAAATGCAGATATGGCAGCTTGTCGCATGCAGAGTGTGATAACTGCACACCACCGTCTGTTACGAACCTCTCACAAGTGAGTGACCACAGTCTGCAGAGACTCTCACTGTCACAAACCTTTTCTCACAAACTGAGCAGAAACTCTGACAAAAGTTTTCCTTTTGCAGTCGTGCACTCTGTCATTCAGCTCCAACGTCAGCAGTGACCAAGGCCCGTACGCGGTCCAGCTGGTGATGGAGGATTTCCCCCGACAGACCATCATCCTGAGTCAAACCAACGGAGAGCTGACGATAGTAACCACCAATGACGCTATCAGCAAAATACCAATCCAGTTTGTCTTACGGGGTAAGATCTCATGTTTTGACGTTAGGCCAAGTAGTTGGCACTATGGCTGGTGGCGTTTGTTGTCCATCTGTCCCCAACTTTCAAATATGTCGACGACCACTGAATTGAGAAGCGTGACTGTTTAAACAGACATTCGTTGTCTCCAGAGGGTGAGGCCTGATGACTTTTGTGCCACTGCGAGGTTCACAGTTATTAGCAAGAAGCGTCTCAACAACTATTGGAAGGATGCCTAGATGCTTAGCACAAGCATTTCCTTGAGGCGCCATCATCATGAGGCCATTTCTCAAATGTGTCCAATACTTTGCTATAAGACAAAATATCAGCAAAACTATATTCCCAGTCCCATCATCCTTAGCTGTATGTTTTATTGTGCATCGTCTCGGAGCAGCCAACATGGCGGTAGACTCTCAAAGGTGCCATTTGTAAGTTCTTGCTAGTGCTGCGTAGCCAACGTTAGCATTGACAGCAGCATTTTACTTACCAATCTAACGTCATTCCTTGACTCACCACCAGCTGCCTCCAGCGGTGGAAAGAGGTCTATGCCAATGTCAACTCTTCTTTTGCTTCTGCTTCTATCTCCTGCTTTTACTGGTGTTAGCATGCTAACCACCTGTCTTGTTGCTGTGCTATATTCTGGACCAAAATGGTGAACCGCCGGATAGACGGACTGAATGACACCATTTCTTTTGAGAGAAGTTTGCTTTTCTTTGTTTCCCCAGTGGATAGTGGAGTGGCATCCTGCACAGAGGGACTGTACTTACCCAGGTTCCTGCCTCCAACCCCAGGCAACAGAGCTCGCCTCTACGCCCCTGTCAACCAGTCTCTGGAAATCAGCATCAGTGCAGAGGCAAATATCTCTACGTAAGTCAAAAGAGAAAAGAAAGATTTCAAAGAAATGGGTTGTCATGTTGTACACTCTTCAGGCCAAATATTGAATAGCCCAAAGAAGACTTCCTAGGACACATTGTGCGTTGTTCTTATTTAACTTAACAAGTCCTTCTCCTGTCCGTTTGCTAAAGGGTCTCTGAGCTGCTGTTCAGCGGGCCGCACAACGTAAACCAGACGACGGCGGCGGCGGCAGGACGGTACGCCCTGAGATGGACGCCGTCTCAAAGCGAAGATGGAGAAAGCCATCCCTTCTGCTTTGTCGCCCAGGCAGTTTACAAGTCAGTGTCTCGTCGCGTTGATAAATACAGCGTGGAAATGAATATGTTAAAAACTTAAGAAATGACAAAAAATTTCAGTATCTACTGTGTTTCTTGTGGTGCAGGTTTTAAGTTATTCAAGGATACGTCAAGGAATTTTGGGAGGAAATGATTTTGGAAACTTCCCAATTCTTTTCTTACTTAAAAACCCTCTATCTACCC
Organism: Scophthalmus maximus; assembly: GCF_022379125.1. Classification (NCBI taxonomy): domain Eukaryota; kingdom Metazoa; phylum Chordata; class Actinopteri; order Pleuronectiformes; family Scophthalmidae; genus Scophthalmus; species Scophthalmus maximus. Next base: position 8,549,159 of record NC_061526.1, read on the forward strand.
TCCCTTTTTAAATCACTACTTAGATTGATAACTTGTGACATCATTTAATAACGGACCTACTGTATTGATTGATCCCCACAGTTCAGCGAAGTATCACTCCGAGCTGCGATGTGTCATCGTGACCGTTGGACCTGGTGAGTGGAGCCACTCCCTTTTCTGATTCACAGCACCGATAAAGTTCACGTGTGAGCAATTAATTTGCCCTTCTGTTTACAGACCCAACAACAATCACCACAACACCGACGACACAAACTACCCCTCCATCCACAACAACCGCTCCAAAAATGACAACAACCATCACTACGCAGACGACACAAACTACCCCCCCATCCACAACAACCGCTCCAATAATGACAACAACCATCACTACGCCGACGACACAAACTACCCCCCCATCCACAACAACCGCTCCAATAATGACAACAACCATCACTACGCCGACGACACAAACTACCCCCCCATCCACAACAACCGCTCCAATAATGACAACAACCATCACTACGCCGACAGCACAAACTACCCCCCCATCCACAACAACCGCTCCAATAATGACAACAACCATCACTACGCCGACAGCACAAACTACCCCCCCATCCACAACAACCGCTCCAATAATGACAACAACCATCACTACGCCGACGACACAAACTACCCCCCCATCCACAACAACCGCTCCAATAATGACAACAACCATCACTACGCCGACGGCACAAACTACCCCTCCATCCACAACAACCGCTCCAATAATGACAACAACCATCACTACGCCGACGGCACAAACTACCCCTCCATCCACAACAACCACTGTGTTAACATCGCCAATCAGCACTACACCAATAACAGCTACAACCGCCACTCCGCCCACAACTACCCAACTAACCACAACAACCATCACTTCACCAACTCCTCAAACGACAATCACTCCTCCATCCGTCTTGTCAACTGCAACAACCCTCACTGCTTCAACCGCTTGTCCACCCCCCACCACTTCACCTGACGACTCGGCTGCTTCCCTGACGCCTGTAATCGACACAACGAATCAAGGTGAGTGTGACGAATGGTTTCACACCAAACATGAAGCGGGTTCTCACATCGCGCTACTAACGCAAGCTTGGCCGCAGGGTCATTTGTGCTTATTGGCGAATAAACACAGTCGAATATTAGCAGACAGGAACGGCGCCCTTCTTCGCCCAAAAACTTGCAAAGTTAGGTAGGGAGGATCTCTACGCTACCTGGCCTTCGCGACAAGGCGTCACGCGAATATGTCACTCAATATTTCAACTCGAGTGAGTGAAGTAAATGATGCGAATCCTGCGTAATCTCATCGCACGAAAAATTCACATCACGTTTGGCGTGAACGCACCATTACACGTTGTAACAATGTATGAGAAAAATAATAACGCATTGAGTTTCCTGAAATGAGTTTCCTGACACGTGAGTGTGCTTACAGCGCGTACTAACGTTGAGTCACTGTGCTTCTAGTTGTCATCGGTCTGAGCGCGCAGCTCTCTTCTTCATCTCCACTATCTGAGGACGACATCCGAAACACCGTCATACAACAAGTTAGTCTCCTCTCATCTCACAGAGTGAAAAGCATCAGATAGCCGCACCTGCTGGGGCAAGGAAAAGTCCAATTCAAGTATCGCTTCCTACAAACACTCATACATGATTCATACGTACTGTCTAACAGTTGATATCTGATGTCAGTTCTGCCTCTTCATACGAAAACACATCTGAGGTTACAGTTATCGTTTCCTTCTCCAGCTCAAAGATGAACTGGTGAGACGAGGGCTGCCGGCAAACATCACTCTACGCTTTGTGAGCGTTACGACCACAACGACGCCCCATGGTGGTTGATTCTGAGAGTGCATCGACCTCTAACAGGAGGAAATGAGTCGCTTGTTTTCTTTTTTTGTTCAGAGCTTTTCCACTGCACTTTATTTTTAAAGCATGTTTATGAAGTCACATCTTCTTCTCTTCTTTGTCTTCATAAACCTGGAAGCTGCTGCGATAGATTTTCTTTTCTAATCCTTTCATGGAAAACACCTGAGATGGAAAATGTGCCAAATCCAAGAGGTGACATACTGCTACTGTTTGTTGAAAATGCCTCATATGACTCTCAACATTTTCTAAAATCAATTTAATATAATTTGCTGGGAACTGGTCGGTCAACGTGAATCCAGTTGTTGCTTTTTCACACCCGACGGACCTTTATGACGAGCGTCTGCAGACGTCTGAGGAGGCACAAAGAAGAAAATTATGTGATTGTGACAAAATGTTGCGTTGATTTTTGGAGCTGTTTGTAATTATGATTTGTAATAAATATGAAAGACTGTACAGTCATAACTTGTACTGGTTGATCATTAACTCCGAGAAGCACGACTGATTATTTCCTCATACCACGTTAGTTCCTGGTTAGTGTGTGAAATCTATTGTTTAACAGTCAGACAGAGAGCGAGCGAGCGAGAGAACAGGAGTCTCTGTGTGTGTGTTGGTGTCTGTATTCATTCACGGATGGCGCAAACGGAGACAATGTCGGTTTTTTTGTTGCTGTTACTCTTCTGCAGCACAGTGGCAACTACAACTACAGGGGGAACTGCACCACCACCCGTAACTCCTACCATCCATACCACCACTGCAACTACAGGGGTAAATGTCTCGTTACCCGTAACTACTGCCATCGACACCACCACTGCAACTACAGGGGGAACTACGCCATCACCCGTAACTGCTGCCATCCATACCATCACTGCGACTACAGGGGGAACTACGCCATCACCCGTAACTACTATCATCAATACGCCCACTGCAACTACAGGGGGAAATACGCCATCACCCGTAACTACTATCATCAATACGCCCACTGCAACTACAGGGGGAACTACGCCATCACCCGTAACTACTATCATCAATACGCCCACTGCAACTACAGGGGGAACTACGCCATCACCCGTAACTACTGCCATCGACACCACCACTGCAACTACAGGGGGAACTACGCCATCACCCGTAACTACTGCCATCGACACCACCACTGCAACTACAGGGGGAAATACATCAACACCCGTAACTACTGCCATCGACACCACCACTGCAACTACAGGGGGAACTACGCCATCACCCGTAACTACTGCCATCGACACCACCACTGCAGCTACAGGGGGAACTACGCCATCACCCGTAACTACTGCCATCGACACCACCACTGCAACTACAGGGGGAACTACGCCATCAACCGTAACTACTGCCATCGACACCACCACTGCAACTACAGGGGGAACTACGCCATCACCCGTATCTACTGCCATCGACACCACCACTGCAACTACAGGGGGAACTACGCCAACACCCGTAACTACTGCCATCGACACCACCACTGCAACTACAGGGGGAAATACATCAACACCCGTAACTACTGCCATCGACACCACCACTGCAACTACAGGGGGAACTACGCCATCACCCGTATCTACTGCCATCGACACCACCACTGCAACTACAGGGGGAAATACATCAACACCCGTAACTACTGCCATCGACACCACCACTGCAGCTACAGGGGGAACTACGCCATCACCCGTAACTACTGCCATCCATACCATCACTGCGACTACAGGGGGAAATACACCAACACCCGTAACTACTGCCATCGACACCACCACTGCAACTACAGGGGGAAATACGCCAACACCCGTAACTACTGCCATCGACACCACCACTGCAACTACAGGGGGAACTGCACCACCACTTGTACCTCAACAAGGTACTACCACAATTCCCTCAACAACTACACCACTAATTTGTACCTTTACTCTTTCACAGTTCAGACCGAAAATATTGTTTGTTTTTCCCCACCACATTTATGACACAGACTGCTTTTCTTATTGGATTAATTATTTAAGAATATAATTTTCAACTTTTTTGGAACGAACCGTGAATTGATGCCAATATTCTTTTGTAAAATTTCGAATTCATGATCTTCTGCCACATGAGGACACGAAAGAAAATCCTACTTTCATCCAGAGCGGTGAAAACGTGATCAGGCGGATCACGCCCTGAAAAAATGTGGTTTCTAAAACAAATTTCTTGCTTTGATATTTTCCGTCTGCAACTCATGTTGTGTGGTAGCGTCACAAGAAACGCTGCTGTGGTCGTGTCTGTTGTCCCATCTTCTGACGTCTTTGTCTCACTGTCTTCCCAGTTGTGTTACTTCTGACGGCGAAGATCTTCGCTTTGCTCCCTCTGACCGAGGACTTCATCAGGAATAACGTCACTCAGGAGGTCAGTGTCTTCATATCTGGCCATCGTGATAAATGGCTCCATTCTTTGTTAAATATATCACAAACAATCTATGTTTTTGGAGTATTTTTTTTTTCCTAGAAATGTGCATGTAAGCAGCATTTCATGATGTCAAGTAAGAGCTAATTTAACAATTTCACACGATGTTGGATGGTTTAATCTATAAAAATACATATCTTATACTGAACTTATAAAGTGTTGATCAGAAAATGTATATGTAAATGTCAGATAAATGTGGTGGAGTAAAATCGTAAAAATATCATAAAATGTAAATACCTAAAGTACTAGTACCTCAAAATTGTACTCGTGCTCACGTCGTGACACATATTCACATCTGACATAATCGTGATCATATTTCAACACCACTGTGTTTTCTCCTCCAGCTTAAAAATGATCTGGTGAGAAGGGGAGTTTCAGGGAACTTCTCTCTGTCCTTACTGAGGATTGTGTAGCTGGAAATTACAGCCACCAGCGACCCCTGCTGGTTCAACATGATCACTTCTCCTGAAGAACTTTAACAAGCTTTTCCTCTGCGGGTTTCTTTCTTTCCACATTATTAAACATATTATATTTGATCATCGAGCTGAATTTAAAAGTGAAACTGAGGAATTAATGTCAAAGAAAACTCAGTGAACAGGTGTCACTAATCTGTTACCATGGAAACATTGGTGAATGTCACCAAATTGTTACTATGGAAACAGTGGTGGAAAGGTGTCACTAATTTGTTACCTTGGAAACATTGTCGACAGGTGTCGCTAATTTTTTACTATTGAAACAGTGGTGGAAAGGTTTCAGTAATTAGTTACTATGGAAACATTGTCGACAGTTGTCACAAATTTGTTACTATGGAAACAGTGGTGGACAGATGTCACTAATTTGTTACTATGGAAACAGTGGTGGACAGATATCACTAATTTGTTACTGTGGAAACAGTGGTGGACAGGTGTCACTTATTTGTTACCATAGAAACGGTCGGCAGGTGTCTGTATAGCTTTATATGCTTGTTAATTAAAATTAAAAACTAAATGACACTAACTAACAAAATTTTTTGCTGCTGTTGCTTTTTCTAAATAAACCCTGTTCTTTTTTTTAAAAATTGTTGTTTGTTTGTGTTATTTACCTCCCAAACCACAACCAATCAGAATCAAGAACGAACCTGAACCCTGAAGCGTTCACAACACAAAGACAAAAAGGAGCCAGGAGAAGTTTAAAAGACTCTTTTACTTTCGGTTGAATGAGCGAGAGCAGCATTCAATGGTCGATAGGAATAAATACACAGTCCACAGTTTGTAGATTGTAAACGTGTTCGTCATCACGCCACATGATATCGAACTCCTCGTTAGTTTAGCTTGCAGGGCGTGAAACTAACTTGTCCGGCAAACAAGCCGTGGAGTATCAAGGTTTAACAGCCGAAATGTCGTCTGAATAACCTGTTACTGACACGGATTCATTCTGAATCTAAAAGGAGCTAAAGACAAGTATGTTTCTTTGACTTTCACTGGTTCAATAGATACAATCGTGTCACCAACAGGTTCTGGTTCTGCTCCAATTTCTACACTATGAAAATACAACTTTGTAAGCGCAAAGGTGCCGCGGTTGCAGTTCCCCTGTTTGTCCACTGAAGTCAGTAAAGTTCCAGGTTTCAAGTGGTTCGGCTGGTGGCGAAGCGCTAATTTCAGCCCCCCCCCCTTTTTTTGGACACACATTCCTTGTGTCATGTAAACAACAGCCAACAGGGGTGCGCTTGTTTGCTTCAGCGGAAGAGTGGGCGAGTGGCTTTTTAATGAACGGGATTGGAAAAACCGAAACAAGCGCACCCCGTTGTTAAGATTGATGCCCCCCCAAAAAATGAACAAGAAAAACAAACAAACAAACAGATGAACTGCATTTAAATGGCAGCAGCACCTAATTTTCCCTTCTTCCCTTTTTTTACGTTTTGAACAAAAATTATAAATTGAACACGAGGCAAATGAAAAGATTAAAACTTTGTACATTTTGTTACTTGAAAATATTCACTGAAATATAAAAACATTAGAGTCCGACCGATATGGAGATTATATATATATATATATTTAATCAATGTCAATGATTCCTAATATGTCATTATCAAACCTTGATGACAAAGAAATGTAACTGAGGCTTGATATTTTAATTCAGCCATAAACTTTATCATAAATAACCAAATAAATAGATGTTGCATTAAGAAAATAAACATTTATTTGACCTAAAACGTAAAACATAAATGCACATTTTAAGGCTCATATCTGTTGGCTGATAATATCGGTCAGGCTCTAAAAAACATTACAAAAATGTTTGTTTTTGTTTTACCCAGATAGAAAAAAAGAAAAAAGAAAAGATCTCCGAGTTCAGTAACTTTCCCTTCAGGAGAAATTGCACATCATCGATATCAAATATGAACCTTCATATGTACAGCTGATGAAACCAAAACCTAGCGATGATGCATCGTGAGTGTAACTGTCCAGATGTATTTTCTTAAAAAACACATGAAAGTATATAGATATTTTAAAAACAAACAAACCTCATCACTCCGTGTGATTAAAGTCACAAAAAGTAGTTTTAGAAGATACAAGTAACTTCATCTCCCCAACTGGCAGTTGTGGTTTTTTTTAAAAAACAATAGTGTTCCCTTGTGAATCAGAAACACGAGATACAGTAAACCAGGTAGAACACAGAATTCAGAATAAATACATACACGCATAAAAACACGATGGTGGGTGAAGCTGCCTCTTTTGTCTCTAGTGTTTCATCGTGTGGTTTCCGATGTGAATCCGCAGTAATTCTACGTAGACGTGCGTTTAAAGATGGACGACATAGCGGCTCCTTAAAAAGTGAGGCCAAAACATCTGGATCGGTTATAAGCCCCGCCCCCTCCATGTTAGCAGACAGGGCATGGACCAAACAAAAAAAAAGTGGACGTTAAATAAATGTTTCCAAAGATGGTTTCTGTCATTTTAGGCCGTTCTGACGTATGTTCCAGTTCTGATCAGTTCAGTTTTAATTAAAAAAAACGAGACGTCATGATGTCATCACCGGCACTAGATGGCCCAGATATTTTTCGTACAGTGGGAGGGAGTGAAGACGCGTCGTCCATCTTTATTCACAGCAGGTGCTCCATTGAGGTGAAAAAGGTATTTCATGAGGGGTTTTATTACCAAGTATTTGTGGTTTAACTTATGTAAAGGATGCGAAAAATGTCTTTCACCACAGCTGGCAACCACAAACTAGACCCCTCCCCCCTCCCCCCTCCACCAGGATCAGTGTAGAAAAAGGCCGCTTCACCCCCCTCACATAACAATACCGTTATAGGTCGAGTAAACTCCTCCGGGACCGTTAGAAAACAATAAATAAGTTAAGATTCATCCCTTCACTGAGATTTAGCAGAATACTGAGAGTTGAACTCTGAGTGTGTGTGTGTGTGTGTAAGTGACGCAGTTTAGTTAGTAGCACGTCAAACTGTATAAATACAGGGTTGAGAGAAAAAAAACAGCAGCAACTTCTCCTTTTTCCTGCTTGCTCAAGAACCTGAAGGCATCACCGAAAAACTCCCAATCCATCTGATTTGTTCCTTCTGTTTATATGACGTCATTGGTTCGCGTGTATTAATTCACAGGACGCTGATTATTAACAATATTTCCATAGTGTTTCTGTATGTGGTGTATTTGAGACTTACAAATAAATAAGAGAAAATAAGACCGTCAGATTCTTTTGGTGTTACAATATGATACAATATGTGGTCAAAAGTGTAGAGACACGGCTTTGGCCTCGGCTCCTTGGTTTAAAACGAAGGGAAAGTCGTAACGACAGTTTGTCTCCAGCGTTTATACTTTTGGGAATGTTCCATTTCCCTGTTTGGGTGTGAAGGACCTCTACTGGCCTGCAAAGAGCTCAGAGCTTTGGGACGATCTGGACCGCGAGGGCCGGGCCCCATCACCGAACGTACAGGTGAGATGTTCACGTGTCCGCATTTTTAGGGCCACATGTGTGAAAGTGTTTTGCGAATGATCAATTTCCTCAGAAAAAAGACGTTAAAGCTGAAGCTTCTGTTTATCCACGAAGTTCCACTGATACTGAAATGATCAGATATCTGCTTTTAAAAAAGTCAGTGCATCCAGAGTCTTTGTTTTTTTTTAAAGCTCGACTTGGACGTTCAGCAGGATAGACAAACAAACAACAAACAGAATTTAATTCTGTACAATAAAACCCAAACTAAAAAATAAATAATTCCTTTGTCATTTTGGAAAAAAACATAATTCAGTTACCAACTCATTTGAAAAATAATTATGTTTTCAGCTTTCAGAGTTCTCAACAATCACGAGGGCGGATTTGATCGAAGACTCCACAAAAAAAGTTGATTAATATTTGGATCACTGGCCATATCTCGTCTGACCACCAGGGGTCGCCCGAGATGAAGATTCTCCCTTTCACTGTAACGCTGAACTGTTTCCCCCCCTCTTTTCCAACGAATCGGTTCTTGAACTGGTTCTGTTGAGGATTCTTGGAACCTCGGTTCCACACCATCGTGACGTCACTTCAGCTTCTGACTGAACACATTTTTTTCCAGTGTCCACATAGCAGCTGTTAACGGATTTCTTTACGATTTGCATCGATGGAGCAACAATGTTTGCGGTCTAAACGTCAGGACTGGCACCTGATGTGAGTAAATAAAATATTGGTATATTGTGTATCGTGCTCCATGACAGTTTTAATGTCCTACGTGTTGATAAACGGGCAAGAAATCTGATTATGAATATGGTCAAGTTTGAAGTTCAGCAGCTCAGTCGTGTTAAACCAGGGTCAGTCAGACCCCAGATTCCACGCAGGGTTCAAAACCTGCACTTATGTCATTATCAAAATAATTAAAGAAAAAAATGATGCTGGTAGTTAAATCTACGGATGGCGACAGAACAGAACAGCGGTCGTCAGTGCTCCTCTTCCCTCGTGACAGGAAAGAGGTTTTCAGGAGTCTGAGGCTGAACTCTTGTAATTCCTGGGGGATGAACACACAAGCACGCGCGCGCGCACACACACACACACACACACACACACACACACACACACACACACACACACACACACACACACACACACACACACACACACACTCGATCTCTCGTCATTTTTCCCCCTCTTGGCCTTCGTCCTCCTCCCTCTTCATCTCCCAGCATCATCCAGAGATAAGACATCGTAGTGAGGCAGCAAATTCATTCACACACCTAAAACACACACACACACACATACACACAAAATAAAAACCTTCCTCGCCGTCCTTCCCTCTTCGTTCTCTCTCTCTCGCAGGCCAAGCTCAGACGTCGTAGTCAGGCAGGGCGGAGTAGGTGACGCCGCCGACGGACGGAGGGCTGGAGTGGAGAGGGAGGAGCCAGCAGAAGATCGAACCTGGAGAGAGAGAGAGAGAGAAAAAACAACAGCTCTGTGAATCAGCCGACTCCGATCTGTTGCAGCGCTGACGGAGGAGGAGGAGGAGGAGGAGGAGGAAGACGAGAAACGAACGCACCTCTTCCGAAGACTTCCCGCAGCAGAGCGAGCTTGGGCTTGCGGGTGTGGTGCGAGGCGTGGTGAGGCAGCTGCGAGGAGGAGGAGGAGGGGGAGGAGGTAGACGACGACGGGCCTCTGTCCTTGATCATCAGCCTGTTCCTCATCTGCTCGATGGGCGTCTCGTCTGTGATGATGGAGATGAGCTGCAGCGGAGAATCAACCCTCAGATAAAGATGTTCAGGAACAACAACAACAGCTGTGGGTTACACCTGTATTCTGTGTACTGACCAGCAGGGGGCGACTCTATGAGAAAGTGACTTCTCATTTGATTCATAACGTCAGTAAAACATTTTCCTGAGGAGTTTATGGTTCAATCTCTAGTTTCAAGTCTTCTTCAATAACATTATGGTCCAATTTACAGTCACATATTCGTTAACGCACGTCTTTTCTACATTGTTTATTCTGTGAAATAAAAGTTTTCATATCAGCAAACAAGCGCCGATACTGAAATGAGTCACACACTGTGTTTTATTCATTCAGTTATACATCAGTGTGTGTGTGTACCTGATCGTAGAAGATAACCATGACAAACACACCAAACAGCACCGACTCCACCAGGAGGATGATGTAATGAGCCCTGAGAGAGAGAGAGAGAGAGAGAGAGAAACTAAATACAGCTCGCTCTCGTCTTCACTCTGTCTGTCCGACTCCGACTGCACGTTCCCACTCACACGATCAGGTGTTTGCTCGGCGACTCCACGGCGTCTTTGTCTGCGTCGCCCTCCCTCTCGTTCCTGATCCTCCACACCCACGCCGACACCACCAGCAACATGGAGTACAGACTGGCCAAGCCTGGGAAAACACGAGCCCGACAGATTTATTGATAAGAATCGGGCCGATATGAGCCTTTCACAGATATGAAAACTCTTGATTTTACAGACTAAACAATTCAGAAAAGAGGTAAATTACGTTCTTTGTCATAAAGGGTTTGATAACGACATATTAGGAATCAATTTTTGTTTGGGACTACACACATTGGCCAATATGTCATATCTGAAAAAAATGCTTTAACTCCTTAAAGGGGCAGTGTGTAATTTTTGTTCTTTTCTGGCGGCATCTGGTGGTAAAGTTGCAAACCGCAACCAAACTGAGTAACCTACAGGGGACACTTTATTGTATTTCCGGTTTCCGGCATATGCCCGACCAATCACGAGGCAGGCTCAGCTGTCAATCATGACGTCTTATGCTGCGTTCACATAAAACATGAAACAATTTTTCACCACCATTGCGCAATGACTCCTGGGATAGGTTGGGTTGGGAACGATCAACCGGTCAGATCCTTCGTCGCTCGGGAATTGAAGGACGCATTTGAAGGAGCCTTCGAAACGCGACGGCCCGAGTCGCGGCGCAGTGGCGCTATCGGCCTTCAAATGTAGCATTGGAAAAGAGGGCGGAGCCTGACTTGGGACACAGCTCGTGGTGTAATCATGTTGAGAGAGAGAACTCACCAGTGTAGAAGAGAAACTGGATGAAATATTTCTGGTTTAGCTCCCCGACACAGTTATTGATCCTAAAAACAAAGATAGGGAAATCGATGAGAAGAAGTCGAAGGTGACTACAGAATAAAATAAGGAGGGAGAAGAAGAAGAAGAGACACGTCTGAGAGATGAAGACAGAGCTGCAGGAGGTGAAGGGGGGAAACAGAGAAGCTGGTTGGACGAGTCCTCTCACCACGGACAGTGATGGTCCATGCGTCGTATGCACCGCTGACAGACGCGGCAGTGATGCGCCCTGGGAGGTCGGTAGGTCTCGCAGCGACTGCACACGGTCCAGCCCTCGCAGCCCTGACGACCACAAGACAAACACGTGAAAACTAAACCAAATCACAGAACTCCTGACATGTTTGGCGCGGCTACATTATTTAGACGCAAACGTGAGAGGTTGTTTTGAAAGTCGCAGAGTCACACGCGGTGCGTCGCTGTACAGACGTGTGTCATGAAGCTCGTAATCACAGACCTCAGACATAAACACAGAGTTGATAATAATACAGTTACAATCAGGCAGTCCTCTCTGTCTTTAGCTCTGTTTTTTTAAAAGCTCTCCGCTTATTATTTTAGCTTTTTAAAAATGTATTTTACAGTAATTCCATCGTCAGCATTTTTTATTTGTTTTGTCTCACTTTGGGCTCATCGGTCATTTGTGAGGCGTTTTGAACTGAACTGACCTGTAAGAAAGGAGATGCACAAAACTTTAATTCAGTTATAGATAGTACTGATAAAAAAAATTACAAGTTTAATTGATGTAACATATTGGAAAAATATTGAGATAATGATACAACATGATAGGTGATATTAACAGCTACATAGAAAATAAATAGATATAAATCAAACATTCTGATTTATATTCTCATTTTAAAGTGATATTATGAATGTAATATTATTGTTTTTCTGGCCTCCTGCATCTCTCATTTGAATCCGGAGTTATAATAATTGTCTTGTAATCAATTTGTCAATCAACAAATTCACCCGCTATTAAAAGTTTTGCACATATTGAATATTGAAGACCGCATTGCAGCATCTGTCTGATTTGGAGAAAGCAACACGTAACTCAGGAGTCAAATTAAAAATGAAATAATCAAACTCTAAACGTTGTTAGATGTGAACTCTGCGACTCACTCGCTCGCTCATCCGAGACGACTGCGAGCGAAGGTCCGAGAAGTCGATGGCCGTGTCGGGAAGAGGCACCATACCTGCACAACAACAAGCACACGACGTACAGAAGGTTACAAATGTTTTGGGGTTTTTTTCTCGTACATTTTCCAAATATTATGATATTATATATAAGCGTGTGAATAGTTTACGAAGCGGCTCGCTGACCAGGATCGGAGAAGACGGCTCGGCAGTGACAGGCGAGCAGCAGCAGCAGAATCAGGTTGAAGACCGATCCGTGTAGAGAGCACCAGACACTGTCGGACAGAGAAAAACAAAACACAACGTTTATTACAATAAACAGACAGATATGAATTCATGGAGGCCGATACCGATATGAGGAAGTCAAATATTTCAGCCAATATATATATATATATATATTCTTTTACATTTTCTGGCAATTGTTTTTGTCGTTGTCAAACGCTTATGACAAAGACATGTAATCAACTTTTTTACAGTTTAACCATAAACTTGATTTTCGATAACTGTACATAAAAAAACAAACATATACAGAACTTGAATTCAGCATTAAGTAAAATGTAAACATACATTCACATCTTTTTCATATCTGCGGTCGTTTATTGTGTGAAACAAAACAGTTTTGTTTTAGAACACATGGAAAAAAATTTATCAGCTAAATCTTATCACTCCCTTAAAAACAGTTCAATATTTTCATTATCAATGAATCTGCCAATTATTGTCTCCATTAACGGTTTGATCCAGGTTGTTAAATGATGGAGATGAGGCCGGTAGAGTCTGTGCCTTCACTTTTAAAACCCATTTCTATAGACTTGCTCTTATGTGATGTCGTCTTTTTTATACAGACATGTGACCTGTAAACTGTATTACTGTATTACTGTTGGAATGCTGATTTTAATTGTCTGTGATTTGTATGTTTTTGTGAAAGCACTTCTGAAAGGTGCTATATAAATACAATTATTATGAATATTATTTTTATTATATACTTTCTTTCGTCTGACAACGCTCCCTCTAAAAAACCCAAGATTTTAAGTTTACATTGATTTAAACCAGATAACATCGCATTGAAAGTACAAATAATGAATTGAAAACAAGAGAAATATGAAATAAGTCAATCATAAGAATTAAAAACATGTCTTTGTTGTCCTGTGCATTTAATTTCAGCCATTATTAATATGTATAATCCACTTTGAGACTTTGGTAAGAGACTGCTCTGCACTTCCAACCACCTGAGGAGAGAAACGAGATGAGGAGCGAATAACTTCAGAAGAAGTTACACATTTTCAAATGAAGACGAGTTACGTGTTGATCTTAATTTATGCCGAATGAAAGAGTGGGCTTGGCTGATTCGGAAAATGTGGTGTAGCAGGTTTTGGGTGGTGCGACTGTCAGTCTGTGAGCAGGTGAACATGAAATCACTGAACATCTGAATGGGATCTTGTTTATAAAACAGCTCCGCTCGTAAACAAGTGTCAGGTGTCACACGGCAAACGGGTCGTTTAGAAACATCTGCCTGAATAAAATAAAACTTTGTTCCGATTCATAAGAGGAATAAATAGAGTGGTGAGGATGATGATGATGATGTCAAGAGCTGTCAAATGAATGGGAGACGGCGCGGAGACGAAGGCACGGCGCCATTGTTTGTCTGTTTTTAAAGGTTTGAACGACATTAAAGAGACGAGGAACCGACCTGTCGGAGAAGGTGGGGATGAGCACGTACTGCACGACCACGTAGTCCGCGTACAACACGCTGAAGTAGGTGAGGAGCAGGCAGACGACACCGCAGGGGTCTCGCCTGCACTGCGGAGACGCCATCTTCTCCCGGGCTCCGCCCCCCTCCGTCACTTCCGTGTTGTGTCGCGGTGACAACCCCGGCGGTGCCTTCCAGGACCGCAGGAAAATTCCACTGCGTTCTTTTCAAAGGGGACAGTACACTGTTGTTAAAATGTTATTCTTTTATTCTTTCAGTTTTGCTAATATTTAGCTTCAACAGCTAAAACTAACAAATTTATCATTTGACAAAACTGTTGCAAGTCGTTCTTTCAGATTTTTGTCTTTTAAAACTACACTTCTTTGTAATCAAGTATATATCATTTAGAATATTTACCACGTCAGCTTGGATTGGCTGTTTTTTTAAGAAGCCAAATAAAAATAAATAAACTAATTATATTATAATTGTAATATAATTGTTCTTTACAGTCATATCTAAACTACTTCTAATGTCCCTCACATTTTCATTAGATTAAAAACTGCACAGCAGTTTTTCGTGAACACAAATCTTGGGTGTTTTTATACATTTTACGAGTTGCACCTGAAGGCAACATGATCCTCAAATTTGTTTTGGGTTTCCAACTTGTTTTAAAAATCTTTTCTTTCTTTCAAGATGGATAGATAGATAGATAGAAAGAAATATATTTCTATATATAGATATATAGAGATATATAATAATAATAATAATAATAATAAATATATATCTATATATCTATATATCTATATAGATATAGATATAGATATAGATATGTAGACAGATAGATAGATATAAACATATAGATATAGCTATAGATAGATATAGATAGATAGATAGATAGAAACATATACATGTAGATATAGATATAGATATAGATACAGATACATATAGATTGATAGATAGAAACACTGACACCATAGAAACTGAAGGTGGCGCCAAACACCCCGCAGTGTGAAGCTGACTCCTCCCTTAAAGGGGCCGTAACCAGCTCGTCATCCTCCTGTTTGCTCGACAATTTTTTTCGCTCGCTGCCGACTGAGTGTGTGTGTGTCTCTCGCTCTCTCTCTCTGAGTGTGTGTGTGTTTGCAGTTTGTTCATTTCCTCACTTTTTCTCTGCGCGGCCTCTGCAAACTAGCCGCCTCCTTCTGTCGGATCCGGTTCAATCTCTTCCCTCGGAGTCGGAGGAGAAGCGCGTGTTTCTTTTGGAACTTTATTGAATTCTGCGGAGCTCGAAGTGGAATAGAGAGAAAAGTCAAGAGAACGAGGGAGGAGAAGGAGAAGAAGCAAAGCGGTGGAGCCTGGAGGAGGAACACTCTCTAGTGACCATGGAGGTTCCTGGTATGCAGGTGAGGGGGTGTGAAGGTGGCGCTGACAGCAGGGGTCAAAGTTCACACGTTCATTATCATGATCATTATTATATTATTATCATCACGATGTGTCGGTCGTTCTTCAGCGTCGATGACGAACGAGACAAACGGAACCAGTTTGTCCACCGAGGAGGAGACGTTGTGCAACCGCGGGCCGTCTTCCTACAACACACACACACACACACACACTCACAGACACACTCACTCACACACACACACACACACACA